>NC_052502.1:61384045-61587018 GCF_016617805.1 Bactrocera tryoni | reverse complement strand
AAATGTAATTTTTTTTTGCATATTATTAAATCTAAAATAATATGCTTACAGTTCTTATGTGTATTTTAAAACTTCGAGAACTGACAGAGGCTTTGGAGGAACAACTTTCTCTTGGTCCTCAACATTAGCACCATTCAAATTATCTTCACGAATAAATGTATGTTATCAGTTAAGCGGGAAAATTTACACGTATTTTGTATGCAGTACAGTTTTTACCGATCATGTGATTCAAATAAACGGGAAAATCAATTAACCGGGATCAATTAAGAGGACGATGAAATAAGTATATACACAGCAAAAGCTAAAAATTAATTTTGTAGATGATTAATGATGATCACACGATGTCATTTGCCCTAGTTTCTTTCATTTTAAACAAATGTATTCTTATGTTAATTGTTCTTATTTTACCGTTAAAATTTACGAAATGAGCGAATTATTAAAACGAGTTGTAATTGGGATTTTTAAGTATTTTAAGTACACAATAGTACTTTTGTCATATCCTACTGCGTTTGAAAAAATAGTTAAGTCAAAAGTTTTGAGGTCCTCTACGCAATAAGATAACATTTTTTTCATTGTTATAGTGCAAATTAATTTAATTATAATAAACTGCTCAATTAAATTCGTTATGCACAAATTTACAAATTTTATCGGCACTTCAAAAAAAATCAAAAACTGCATGTGCATTAAAATATCAAAAAGAAGTACAAAACTAAAGAAATCTAATGGGGTTTTCACTTTTTTCTGATCTCTATATTCTACAAGGTTCGTTCTAAAGTAAACAGAGCTTAAAAAAAACCTAACAAATGGTTTTTTCGGCAAAATCAATTTGTTTTATTCAAAACAGTCTCCTTCTGCTTCGATACAGCTTTTTGCACGGTCCAAAAGCATGTCGAACGAGTGTTTTAGCTCGTTGGCCGGTATGGCCGCCAGTATGCCAGTGCAAGCCTTTTGAATGACCTCTACGTCTGCATGACGCTTTCCTTTCAAGGGAAAATGCATTTTTCCGAAAAGGAAGAAGTCGCACGGTGGTTAGTGGTTAAAATGTGATTTTTGGTCAAATAATCGTTCACAAGCGTCGATCGCTGAGAGCAATTTTTGGTCGTCAGTCTATTTGTACGGAACAAACCGTGCACACACCTTTCGTAAGCCCAAATTTTCGGTCAAATGCGATAAATCGATGTTTTGGAGAAGTTCAATTCCATTTCCATGAATTTCAATGATGATTTCGGCTGATTTTTGATGAATTCACGCACAGTTTCGATAGAATTTCCGGTAATCACGTATTTTGATTGGCCCACATGTTCATCGTCGTTTATATCCTCACGACCGCTTTGAAAAACTTAAAAACACTCGTGCACTCTGCTACGGGATTGTTAATCATCGTCATAAACTTGTTTCATCAATTGAAACGTTTCGGTAAAAGTTGTATCAATTTTAAAACAAAATTTAATGTTGGCTTTTTGTTCGAAGCTCATTTTCGCACCGATAACACAAACATACTTACACTTAAAACGCAATAACTTCAATTCCAATCAATGAAATGTCATGAAATTCTCACTGGACAATCGATAAAGATAGCAGATTCTAACGCACCAGTCGACATATAAGTAGATGGGCGCCAGATTCAAAAAGTCCTGTTTACTTTGGCACACACCTTGTATTTAACAAAAACAATGTGTAAGCGATCACCTAACAAACGGGAATATGCAAAATTTAAGAAACGTACCTTAGTAAACCATATTCTGTTACACTGCTATTTCAATGAATACAGCTGTGTGAGATCTGGCTTTACCATTAAAGATATTATCTATTGGATGGCCATCTTAAATATCCAAATTAAACTTTTCTCATCACTAAAAATTACATCTTCAAATTCGTCCTGCCAAAACCGATATTCGCTTCTTCATTCGCGGTTAGTTTTGATTTAAACTTAAGTCTCATTTTATACTCCATTATTTGCTGAACACGTTTGGTAGACATAATTGTACTTTTATCTCTCTGCAACTCATGCCTTGGTTAGTTGCTAAGTGATAAATAAAGCTCTTCTCGCGCTTATTGACTGCAACTGACACGCTTGATACAACATAAGTAGTTTGTGAATCTTTCAAATAATTGCAATCTGTATGTTGTTTGTACAGCTACCAGAACACAAATAGTTGCATTTGCATATATTATTATTTTCTTTAAACTATACAAATCGCAATGTCGTTTTTAATTAACGTACAAAAAAAATTTTAAACGTTATACACAAACAATATATGTATGTGGACCAAGAATACTGCATATGGAAGAAAATTTTACTGTTATAAATTCACGAGTACTCTTAAAAAAAGTTCTTCTACGAAGGTATAACGAACATTTTTTAAATGTAATTAATTTTATCACATAAAATAAATTATTTCTCATTTTAAATTGCGTCAGGTTTATGAAGTGTCTTCTATATAACGATTCCTGGATATAAAAAATATTTTTTAAATACCCCCTTAATAAAGCAAGAATAGGCAGAATACCAAATATTTCTTTACAACTTCCATATAATTATTTACGAATTATTACTTCAATAAAAACTTACGACGGCAAAGTAATAAAATTAAAGTTCGTCAAAAGCTTACGTTTAAAGCTGTCATTTTTTATTTTCTTCATAATTGATTACTTTTGATCTTTGTGTCAATTCCACTTAACTAAAGTAATTTCTATACAAAGTTCAATTCATACAAAAAGTTTTAAGTTATTTTACAAGTTATTATGTGGTTAAATTTATGCAATCTGTATAAAAAATTCAGAGAATAAATATTTTTGCTTAATACTTTTAATATCTTCGAAATATTTATTATAGTTCAATTCATAATGTGTATAAATTTTAAATCTGCTATCAAAATACACAAAGCCTTCAGATGCATTTTATTTGGTTGCCATCATCAATGTATCACTAAAACAGCTCAGACAATTGCTTGAGCATGTCTAGTTTTTAAATAGATTTAAGATTTTATAACTTATTGTTAGGTTTAAAAATAAGCAGATCCAATAAATAAAATATTATTGTAAAAAAAATCATCAATGTCATATATTTTGAAAATGTCTCCCGGAAAGAGATACATAGCTATATTTCTTTTACTTTAAGTCTTTACAAAGGATTTTAACATTTGAGTTGCAGTTTACACACCAAATATAATCCTAATTGGTAAATGCAGTATGACTTTATTATAAATTTATATTTTTACTTTGTTGCAGAGTAATTTATGTGTATAAAATACTCTAAAGGCACTTTGGGCTTGATACTAGCTCTTTAAAACTTAATACCAAAAACGCAACTAAGTATATGTCGTCCATGTTGCTCATGTGCGTATCTGTATAAATATATCAAAATGTAAATAATTTGTCCCGCTTATATATAATTACTGTAAACATGTTACAAAATATTGTATTTTTATGCGTATACTGCTATGTCAGATTGTATGTATGCTTTAGCGATTCGGTTGATTGCTCGAAATTAATCTAATTGTATTCTTGACGTGGGAAATAATTGGGCATCAGCACATGTATTAAAACACCGGTCATCATAAGTGAAAAGTAGAGTATAATGGCGATCCACCAGAGTATTCTTTCCCAACGACGTACTTCCAGATTTCGCAGCACCCCTATACCTACCAATAGACCCGCGACGGCGCCTGATAAATGTGCAATGTAACCGATTTGATCGTGCTGATCTGTCAAATGCCGATAAACAGAAGTACCTAAGTCCGTGAAGCAGAATATAAGAAATACAAATAACTGCACTATGGCATACTCCATTTCCTTATAATTCTGTTTTGGAAATAGATGGAAAGAAATACTTTTATTTTGTTTTGTAATGTTTTAAAATGCAATAACTTACCAGAATTATGGTGGCGATGTGCGCTGTGATTAGCGCATAAACGCCACCAGAGGCACCGGCTAAGAAAATGCGCGGACTTGTCAATGAAGTACCCATCGAGCCTGCCAACACACCAGCCAAGTAAATCAAAGCTACACGCCACCAATGATGTACAAGTTCCAAAGCGACGCCCAGAAATATTTGTATGATAAGGTTCATGAAAAGATGCATCAGGCCGACATGCACAAACATGTATGTGACGAAACGCCAAGCCTCGTAACGCTTGTAGGGATTGTAAATGAAGAGAGTCGCAGCGGGGCCATTCGTATTTTCACCAATATTGGCAGTGTTGTTAGGATCGTCTCTGCAAAAAATATAAGCAGGTTTAAAGAAATTAGTCCAGTGGTACACTGACGGCTTGAAAACACCGGAAGGCATTGGAACAGGCATTGCGGGACCGCAAGCAAGCTATCTATACCAATAGGATGTTTTCCAAGCAGAAGTTTTTCCTATAGTCAGTGCGTAGAAATCAATCTCCACCGCAACTATCGCAACTAGCGCATCGCCATTCTTAGCGACAGTCAAGCGGCACTAAAAGCGACCTCAGCATATGAGGTTAAATCGCTGTTAGTAGAAGAGTGCATAGCCGGAAATGTGCTGGCCGACAGCATCCAAGATGACGGGATCAGAAGGAGAAGAGAGTGGAGAGAAAATAGCACTGGAAGCAGGCAGCAAGCATGCGTCATTCCAAGCTACTTCTAGGAGGGTACAACCCCTCTAGGTTTAAGAAAATAATTAATCTCCCCCGTGACAAATTCCGCCTCTATGTCGCGCTCTACACAGGGTACTGCAGTCTCAGGTAGCACTTGTCCAACATAAGCGTAGTCTCTTGCGCAAACTGTCGATTCTGCGGCTTGGAACAGGAAACATCTGCATACCTGATTCTGGATTGTCCAGCAATTAGCAAAAATAGGCTTAAGGCCCGAGGCTCCATATACATGGACAGGGATCACATCACCTCAGTAGCGCCCAGCAGGCTCCTGGAATTATTCAGGAAGCTGGACCTTGGTGACCATATGTGATATAGGTGAGAGCACAATAGACCCTAGGTCGCAGTCCAGTACCTCATTACATACTATCTAAAGAAATTAGTAACAACAAAAATCTCATTTTAAAGGGTTGCGTAAAATGGGCGTAAGGTAATATGTTAGATGATTAAACATTTAAAATTTGTAGAATATTTTTGTAATTTTGTTACGAATGTAAGCCATTTCCAGTTGGAAAGGAAGCAAAATTGGATTTTGGAACATGAAAATTAGATTCGAGTTTACTACTGGCGGCCTACCGTTTAGCGATCGTAACGTTTCGGACTTTGGAATTTTTAATCCGGTCAAGGACTGTCAATTCGGAAGAATTCTGTCACTAAAGCAACAACAACATGAATAATTGGTTTTTAAAACCATGACAATCCGTATTTATTTTAAATTAGTAAACAAACCAACTGTACTGCAGAACACTAGAACTATGTTAATGTCTAGTGTATACTCATAAAAAATAAGAACTGTTTTCAATATTGTTTTTTTTTAATAATGAATAGTTCTAATAGATGTATACTTTTGTACTTTTAGTGTAATAGCGAGCTCTTTTAGCCGATTTAGCTATTCTTCGTAATATTTTAGTACTAAAAATTATAAATTAGTTTTGCGAAATTTATACTCACTGAAAATGTATTACATCCACTAAGAAGAATAAAATTTCAATTATGGAGAACATAACCATAGTCAGTGGCGGTGGACAGACTGACATTTGCTTTTCATAGACACCATCTGCAAATATTAAATATTGAAAAAAAATGCAATAAGAAATAAAAACTTAGTTGGAACGACATTTCCACTTACCCAATTGGTCACCTTCGATTGCTTTTGGCGGCGGAACAACCAAGCGACAGTATTTGGTAAGAATATTCCTTATCATCCATTTGTGAGTTTGGGACATTTGATAAAATTCCTCGAAATTTAAACGCCCATCACTATCATCATCAGACATTTGAAGAATTTGTGAAGCAATGTAATCGGGAATGTCACTACAGAGGCCTGCATTGATGAGGCCTTTAAGTTCGTGAACATTAATGAAGCCATCGCCATCTGAATCATGCTAAAAGATTATAAAAGATTATACTTATTTTAACGTAATTACGTTGTTTTACATAAACGTTAGAGTTAGTAATATATACAAGGTGCGTTCCAAAGTAAACAGGACTTTAAAAAAAAACAGACCAAATGGTTTTTTCGGCAAAATCAATTTATTTTATCCAGAATAGTCTTCTCTTGCTTCAATACAACTTTTTGGACGGTCCCAAAGCATGTCGAACGAGTGTTTTAGCTCGTTGGCCGGTTAGGCCACCAACGCTTTCCTTTCACGGGCAAATGCATTTTTCCAAAAAGGAAGAAGTCGCACGGTGCCATATAAGGTGAATACGAATATCAAATAATCGGTCACAAGAGTCGACCGATGAGAAAAATTTTTGGTCGTCAGTCGATTTGTACGGAACACACCTTTCGTAAGCCCAAATGTTCGGTCAAAATTCGATAAATCGATGTTTTGGAGATGTTCAATTCCATTTCCATGAATTTCAATGATGATTTCGGCTGATTTTTGCTGAATTCACGCACAGTTTCGATGGAATTTCCGGTTTTTTTTATTGGCCCACATGTTGATCATCATTTATGTCCTTACGGCCACTTTGAAAACGTTGAAACCACTCGTGCACTCTGCTACGGGATAGACAATCATCGCCATAAACTTGTTTCATCAATTGAAACGTTTCAGTAAAAGTTTTATCAATTTTAAAACAAAACAAGAAAAAACGTTAACTTCGGTTGCACTAAAGCTAAATACCCTTCACAGGTGCATTTCTGTTAGTAACGATGTGTTCAGTTTGTATGGAAGCTATATGCTATAGTAATCCGTTCTAAACAAGTTTTTTAGAGATTACATTCTTGTTTTAGAAAATAACATATACCAAATTTCGTGAATATATCTTCTCAAATGTGAAAGTTGTCCATACAAGAACTTGATTCCGATCGTTCAGTTTGTATGGCAGCTATATGCTATAGTCAACCGATCTGACCAATTTCTTCGGACAATCGATAAAGATAACAGATTCTAACGCACCAGTCGACATATAGATGGCGCCACCAGGGGGCGCTAGATTCAAAATGTCCTGTTTACTTTGGAACGTACCTTGTAGTTATAAAATAAAACACCCTATTTTGAATTATTTGCTTAATTATATGTTAACTGTTCAGTGCAGATATTTTTTTATTACACCAAAGAAAAAACTTAACACGCTGAGGACGGCGTGAGCAAGCGGTGGGTCACGCTGGCTTTGATTCAGAACTATTTTTTGATAAATGAAATAAAACTATTTGGCATCAAAACAAATTTTTAAATATATTTATTAATATTTGTGAGTTTTTTTTAAACATTTTAAACAAAGTGGTGGTTTATTTTCGCAAAATTGGCAGAACGTTGTAACTTTTATGGTTCTCTTTTCAGCAAAACTTTTGTCTCGTTGAGCAGATAATGTTTTAAAACATTCATGGCATCGTTTCCGTGACTTTCTTTCAAAGCACGCGTCTTTGAAAGCTCAGATGGAAATTTTGTTGCTATTCTGAGCTTTATTTACCATAAATCATAAAATCATACATTTTTGTGCATTTGCAACAAGAAGAAGTAAAAGAAAGCAATGTAGCTCGCTTCCCTCAACGCTCTCACTCTGGCATGATCTCGCGTTGCGCTTTGGGTCTTGCTTCGTTCTCCGTGCGCACTCAGACATCTGCCTTAGCTATTTACCGTTCTAGGAGCCGCCAGATGAAACTGAGTACTAAAAGACTGACACGAATAACCATAATTCACAAAAAGCTTCGAGTTGTGAAAGGAAATTTGTATAAAATTTGACATATATTGTCAATTCAAGAGTTCGAGTTATGGAAGTTCAATTGTAACGGGTGATTTTTTAAGAGCTTGATAACTTTTTTTTAAAAAAAAACGCATAAAATTTGCAAAATCTCATCGGTTCTTTATTTGAAACGTTAGATTGGTTCATGACATTTACTTTTGAAGATAATTTCATTTAAATGTTGACTCATGTGGTTTCAACAAGATGGCGCTACATGCCACACAGCTCATGATTCTATGGCCATTTTGAGGGAAAACTTCGGAGAACAATTCATCTCAAGAAATGGACCCGTAAGTTGGCCACCAAGATCATGCGATTTAACGCCTTTAGACTATTTTTTGTGGGGCTACGTCAAGTCTAAAGTCTACAGAAATAAGCCAGCAACTATTCCAGCTTTGGAAGACAACATTTCCGAAGAAATTCGGGCTATTCCGGCCGAAATGCTCGAAAAAGTTGCCCAAAATTGGACTTTCCGAATGGACCACCCAAGACGCAGCCGCGGTCAACATTTAAATGAAATTATCTTCAAAAAGTAAATGTCATGAACCAATCTAACGTTTCAAATAAAGAACCGATGAGATTTTGCAAATTTTATGCGTTTTTTTTAAAAAAAAAGTTATCAAGCTCTTAAAAAATCACCCGATATTTCACTTCACTAAAATTATTAACAAAAACTTATGGCTTATTTACTGCGTTAATTTCACTTTTACGAAAATGGGTTACGTACATAGCCCGCGTGACTACTGCAGGGTTAAACGAGGGGCTAAGTTCAGGTGTAACTGAATATTTTATATTAAAAAATGTTGCGAAAGAATTCAATATGCATTATTCAAAGAAATGATGTATTACAATCAAAATAGACATTAACTTATGTACATATGTATATTATAAGTCGTAGACTCATTTTGCCTCATTACTACATTTTGCTTTCCCAAACTTAAATATTAAGATCAACCTAATTACTCAAATGAGATATACAGTATCGGACAAAACATTTGCAACTAGAGTGAAATCCTCAATTTCTTTCTCTTAAATGTCTTCGAATTGCTTTTTGATTCATGTAAAATCATTTAAATTTACTCAAACTTCGCTTCTTTTTATACCCTGAACAGGGTATATTAAGTTTGTCACGAAGTTTGTAACACCCAGAAGGAACCGTCGGAGACCCTATAAAGTATATATATAAATGATCAGCATGTCGAGCTGAGTCGATTTAGCCATGTCCGTCTGTCTGTCCGTCTGTCTGTCTGTATATATACGAACTAGTCCCTCAGTTTTTAAGATATCGTTTTGAAATTTTGCAAACGTCATTTACTCTTCAAGAAGCTGCTCATTGGTTGGAACGGCCGATATCGGACCACTATAGCATATAGCTGCCATGCAAACTGAACGATCGGAATCAAGTTCTTGTATGGACAACTTTCACATTTGACAAGATATATTCACGAAATTTGGTATATAAAAAAAAAAAAAAAAAATATCTAAAACAAGAATGTAATCTCCGAAAAAATTGATCAGATCGGTTAACTATAGCATATAGCTTCCATACAAACTGAACACATGGTTACTAACAGAAATGCACCTGTGAAGGGTATTTAGCTTCGTTTTTTCTTGTTCTATCTGAATTGAGTTTAATATTGAACGCCCTATTTAACTGTGCAAAAATAGCGGAAATCGGACTGTAATCATTCTAACTTCCAATTTAACATAATTTTAAATTCCATCTGAGTCTTTCCCTTCCTGTGGACAAATTAAGAAGAAATTAGTGTAAAGGCATAAACTTTGCACGAACAATGCATTATAGTATGCCAACTTATGACCAAAAAATTTCTAACAAAACTGTTCAAGCCCGAATATTTGGACCCCGTACCTATAGTTGACTTTTTAGCGTCCTTTCCCGACTATGGGACTTTAAACCGCATATACCGGTCAATTAGTTAATTATCTCAGTGTATCTTTGGGCCTAAGATGAATGAAATTGGGCGCAAACTTGACCTAGCCGCCATATAACACTTTACTCCATATGATTGGTGATGGTATGTGAGGTACCTATATGAAACCCAGGGCACATTTTATTAGTATGTGGCATGTTAATAGATAAAATCGGGTCGGTACTACCCTCAAACCCCTTATACCGCATATAGAAGGTATAATGATTTTCGTTTTTTTAACAAACCTTATGTAGAATATGTCGGTCACAATATTAGTTATATATGTGTATAAATATACGGTACATTGTATGTAATTGCTTGAATCCGATCCTCTGGTTGACGTTTTGCACCTTAAGGGATCGTCGCAATGTGAATTTTTTTGCTGTATTATCGGATAGTATACACTGTAATAAACATTCTCTCAAATTTTGAAATCGAAAATCAAATCTTGAACTCCAATCTTTAAAAGCATTTTTTTCAGAATGGTGTTTTTCAAAACGGTTTCCACTCTCAAAGGAAGAGTTTTGAAGATATTTAGTTCCAACTTGTCGAAAACATTTTTAACGTCATTCTCTACCGCGCTATGGAAGCTTACAGAAGCTTAATTTTTGAAATCCTCCCATTTTTTCCAGAGAAAACTGTTGAGAAAAAGGGCCAAATTCGCTACCTTTTGTTCAAACCGCCGACATTTTGTCAAATTTCAAAAAAAAAAAAAACTCGCCATAGCGCAATACAGATTAGTAATTTTTTTTAAGTTATTGTTTTATGTCAAAATTGCGGCCGCAATCGTGGATATCATACAGGACCTTTTTTTAAGTTTCATTTCAACAACTTATTTAACTATTATACACCCAATAAATAAACATAAAAAAAAAATTTGTATTCGCTATGAATGTATTTATTTATAAAAAAATGGACCGATTAGTTAATTTCAACATTAAAAAAGCCACGAAAATCAGTGATTTTTCGGAGCTTCAACTGAGACGATACCCGAACTTAGCTTTTACGTATTTATTTGTTATTGTTATACAATTACCAAAACGAAATTTTCATTCAATTGTTAAAAGCATAGTTGCAGTCGAAGGTTGATTATAAATAAAGGCAAATAAAATATTATTTAAATGATATTTTATTGTTAAACTTTTTAGAGCATAATAAACATGAATAGAAAAATTAGTGTTGGTATAACTACAAAAAAAAATGTAAGTTTGGAAATAAAATTGGAAATTAAGACCCTTTGATAATGAAAAAAGCTATAGGCATAGCAAAAGCTCTTAATCTGCCTGCAACAACTGTCAAAACTATTCACGCTCGAGATGTAATTAAAATAAAATAGGCGTATAATGTATAAAGTTCGGTTTATGATTAAAATATAGTCCTCCTTGCTTTCCATATGTATAGAAAATCAGATTGCACAGAAAAAGCCATTAAGTAAAATTGTAATCCAGGCTAAAGTTAAAAGCTTTTTGATGATATCAATAGCCAATCTATGTATAACGATGGTGTAAATCGTAGTGCTACTGATAATACAGAACATTTTGAAACTAGTAACGGCAAGTTTGAGAGATTCAATGATGGCAATCTTCACAGTATTACTCTTAAAGGTAAAACAACAAGTGCTGACACCGTCGCTGCGGACCGTTGTATGATAGAGTTGTAAGCGATAATTTAGGAGGGAGGGTATGACTCATCACAAGTTTTCAATGTTAAGGATACACCTTTATTTTGGAAACGTCTCCCAAAGAAAACTTTTATATCGAGAACTGAATAATCAGCACCAGGATTTAAAGCTGGTAAAGATGATAAGAATTGCCGACTTTTTATACACTGTCGAGCACAATTCCTGAAATTAAAGCTTTAGACTTCAAAGCATTTTTCTTAGTTAATAATTATCCTGGTCACCCAGTTTATATTGATAACATATATGAAAATGTTAAATTTCAAATTCAAAAGAGACCAAAATTATGAGCCGACAACTTTTGGTTTTTGCACCACGATAATGCACCGCCGCGAACGCATTGCTACTTCGTGAATTTTTAGCCAAATTTTCAACCAATATCGTGGCGCAAAGCAAGGTCCTACCGTATTATGAACTCGAATGGACTGCTAAAAATTTCAGTTGCCACGTGTTTCACAGAGTCTAATAGTTGTACGTATCACCTAAAACTAAACGAGATATACATATGTATATAACTTGATATGCGGGTTGTCTAGTTCGAAAATCTTTATATTAGGTATATGGGAGCTATGGGAAGTATTGACCCGTTTCAACCATTTTTGACACACACACACATACTATAGTCAGGAATAGATTCTCTATGAATTTCAATTATATATCTCACACATTGACTGATTTTTTCTGTCAAAAGTCAACTATAGGTACCGTGATCCATATATTCGGTACCTAGGAGCTTGAACAGTTTTTGGTTAATTTCTGGTCATCAGACAACATAATTTAAATGCACTATTCGTGCAAAGTTTATTATTAATTGCTTTTTGATTTGTATACAGGAAAGTGAATGAATCAAATGGAATTTAAAGTTGTGTTATATGGGAAGTAGGCGTGGTTGTAGTCCGATTTCACCTATTTTTCACTACTTAATTGGGTGTTGTTAACTCGGCTATAATCGCGTAAGCGGTGTCTACGCCAATTAAGAAGAAGAAGAAGAAATTGTGTGGAAATCGGCGAAGCGATTAACGAAATATGTGATTTCATATAAGTAGACGGCACAGCACAGCGCCCATTGTTTTTCACTCCGGCTCCTATATACTGGCTTCAGCTATCTTTATTATTTATTTAGTTATTGATTTTCGCGCTTTTAATATTTTTTAACAGCACCGTTATATGGGGAATGAGCGGGGTTACAATCCGAGTTCATCCATTCTTGCAGTGTCGATTGGGGTGTTTAAGAGATTTGTCTTTAGCGAATTTGGTTTTTGTGGCATAAGTGGTAAAGGAGATATGTATTTACATTAAACCAATTACAAGGCGAGGTCACCCCCATTTTTTCAAAATGTTTAGCTTGTATGGACCCCAGGTACTGCGACACACTGTGCGAAATTACAGCTCTATCTTAATTTAGAGCTTAGTTATGACACTTTATATTGTAGGGTTTCGTTTAATGGCGTGGCAGTGTTCTGCTACGCCTATCTACGTGTTTGTCCTCACTTCTTTGCCAAGGAACTCGTGTAGCAAATTTCATTAAGGTATCTTAATTTTTGCTCAAGTTATCGCTTGCATAGACACACGGACGGACAGACAGTCACTCGGACTTAAACTCGTCTCATCATCCTGATCATTTATATACATATGTATATACCTTCCTCTAAACGTAAACATCCGTCTGATGAAGAGACCACTGCATCTTTCTTAAAAAGTATGCCCCCACCGAACATTGAATTCATCAATCTTCGTCTTCTGAGAATATAGAGAAAGCTGTAACTGAACAAGATAAGCGAAAAACTTCTCAGGAGCCACCTCCAAATAACTGTAAGTCAGGTAATAAAAATTTGAGGCCCTATGTTCCACCTAGGAGCTACGGGAAAATATATTGGTAATAAAAATTTAGTTGTAATACCGCGGAAAAAGACAATTTTTATCTCAAGACTTGCAGATACCATAGTCGATAACATAAAGAGTTATATCGCGACAAAATTAAAAATGGACGATGCAGACTTCCGAAAATTTAATTTCAAATACAACAGGGATATTTCGTCTTTTAAGACCGACATATCCGCTGACAATTTTCCATTGGTTCAAGACAGCTCATTCTGGCCATCTGAGGTCTTTGTGGGTGAATTCGATTTCTCCATGGCTAATAATACTGATTCCATGATTGTTTTGGGATATTTCAATTTACCACGTGTATCATGGAAATCAATTGATGATTACAACATTCCTGTTAGTATACGCTTATGTTTTAACTTAGATAATATACAAGACCTTTGTTCTCGGTTCAACTTTGCGAAAGCTAATTTCAAGAAGATTAATTACGAACTTTCTAAAGTAACATGGCGAGATTACAGTTGCAATATTCAATTTAGTGCCTTCCATTTTAATCAAGGTATTTTAAATTTATTTGAAAAATATGTTCCGAAATGTGTTGTTACTCAAAGAATGAGTTCTAATATATGGTTTTCGAGAGATTTAAGTAAATTAAAATATAGAAAATCTCGTGTTTGTAAACTAAAAAAAAAAACTGGTTTAGTTGTTGACTATTCAAAATATTCTAAATGGTGTCGACAATTTACTGAACTTAACAAAGTATGTTATAATAATTATATAAACAAAGTAAAAAATATTGTTCTATGCTTTCGTCAACTCCAAACGAAAGATTTCTAATTTTCCGGTTATTTGAAAAAAATCACATTTCAACCATTAACCACTCCCCGTACTCACTTGATATGGCACCGTGCGACTTCTTCCGTTTCGGAAAATTACATTTGCCCATGAAAGGAAAGCGTTATGCAGACGAAGAGGCCATTCAAAAGGCTTTCACCGGCATACTGGCGGCCACAACGGCCAACAAGCTAAAACACTCGTTCGACATGCTTTTAGTCCGTGCAAAAAGCTGTATTGAAGCAGAAGGATACTATTTTGAATAAAATAAATTGATTTTACCGGAAAAACCATTTGTTTTTTTTTAAAGGTCCTGTTTACTTAGGAACACACCCTGAATACTTTAAATAGTAAAGGTGTCAGTTGCAAACAGACTTAAACAACCTAGTTTCTTGGTGTTAGAAATGATTTTGAAAAAGCAAACAAGCAAAAAGTAAAAAATAAAAAAAAATTATTAAATTGAAAACGAAAGTAGCAAACAGTGCACACAAATTGTTATTAATAAACATAAACAAATTGAGCACGAAACAAAAAGTAAAAACAAAAATAATCAAACAAACAAAAATAGTGCTGCTCAGCCTCACCAGCAAGGCCGTAGACATTTTTTAAATGCCTACTTTAACTTTGTCGAGCCAACAAAAGCACCTCCGGCCAAAAACAAAACCAACGGCGATGACTCATCATCGCAGCGATCAGCTGAAAGCGCTACTACAAAAAGGAAATGAAGTCCAGTTAAATCAGCGGTCAATACCAAAAAATTTCAACCAGGCACTTCAAATGATAGGTAACCAGAAATCGTAAATAGCAACAGGGGTCGAATCGTTACATCCGTGAACGTATCACTCGTCACGTAAAAGTCGGTATTTCGTATTATGACATACGTGATCGCAACGCTTCTATCGTAATCTGGCATGATGACATACGTGAACGAGTCTATAAACATATCCGTCCATAATCCGTCCATAATCGTCATTCGAACGCAAACTACCAATCGCAATAGACAACTTTATGAAAATGTGAGCAAATTTTTTATAAATTTTATGTTTTTTAAAATTTTTAGTCATAAGATTCCAATGCTTTGTTCAACGATACATCTACAAAGAAAATTTTGTTAATGAGGATTCATAATTTTTTTTTTTTATAACTACGCTATTGCTACGATCTCTTAGCTATCTCCGCACTATTTTTTATCCTCATCACTTTCACTAGAGCTCAAATAAAAAAACAAAGTTGGATCCATTTTGATATTTATTTAGCTTTTGTTAGTTTATTGAAAATTTCGCAACAGTTTTGACAGTTCCACATCTATTGTGACCTAAAAATACGATCCAAAGCAATGTGGAATTAAAAAAATTTAATTGAAAATACATTACGATCCGTTTGCTATCGTATGTCATAATACCAATCACCGCATACGATTAACGTATCACGTAATTTTCTTTTGTATGTTTGCCGGTCCGTGCACGGATATAACGATTCGACCCCACCTTCGAGCTCCTAGATCCCTTGGATTGATTTTTATTGAAACTTGTGAGGAAATTATTTCGCCGCTTTCTGTATTTATAAAGGTAAGTTATAACCTCAATTATTATATCAATAAATAAAGAATTTCGATTATGTTTTATTATAACTTTTTATTTCATACTTTTTTTTATTTTTATTTCATAAATTAAATTTGTACATAAAATTAAAATGAATGAAAAATTATTCGGTGAAATTTGAAAAAAAAATTTTGAGATTGTGACGTTTCAGCATCACTCAGTGATATGCTAGCATTAGGAAGATGTATAGGTGTGGAACTGCTGCTGCTAAATATTTGTCCTGCATTGTTCATTGGACCATTAATTTGCACTGAGTTTCGGTGCAGTGTTCCCATCTGTCCCTCAAACAAAATGTCTTCCACAAATTTTTCGCATAAAATTCGCTGCTGTGGAGCCATTCGGTCTAATTTCACTGCCCAGGAGTCTGTTATTGTTGTTGTGATACTCTTGGTTGCAAAACGTTTCGTTACAATTTCTAATAAAACATCACAAGCATCTCTTTTTCTTTTATTTTCTTTTGGAACAGTTTCCTTAATAATATTCTGAAATGATAAAGAAATAAAAATACACATATTTTAAATTATATATTAATTAATATTTATTTAAAAAATATAATATTTTGTCTTTATTATATTCAGGTGCCACAGTCAGAATCGGAATAGAGATCAATTGCAGAAGAATTTTATGAACTTTTCCAAATTGCATAGGCGCATTAGACGGAAAGCATATTGCTATAAAAAAACCTCCAAACTCAGGATCATTCTACTATAATTACAAGAAATTTTTTAGTATTGTTCTCATGGCAACTGTGAATGCAAATTGTGAATTTATAGTTGCGGATGTTGGTACAAATGGGCGCATTTCTGATGGTGATGTTATAAAACCGATTTTGGGAAGGCAATTTACAACAAATGTTTACAAATACCTTCATCATCGCAACTACCAAATAGCAATAAAGTTCTGCCATATGTTTTTATTGGAGATAATGCTTTTCAAATGCATGAAAACCTTTTGAAGCCTTATCCTGGCACCAATCTCACGAGCAAAGAACGCATCTTTAACTACAGGTTGAGTAGAGCGCGTAGAATTGTTGAGAATGTGTTTGGAATATTAGTATCCCGATTTGGTGTTCTACAAACCACAATTTCCGTCGAGCCGGAAAAAGCACAAACCATTGTTTTGACTTGTTGCTATCTGCATAATTTTTTGCGCGCAAAAAAACTGTATTCATCCACCGATATAATTGATAATGAAGTTACCAGCTCAGGGGATTTGGTTATTGGAAAATGACGTAAAGATATACATCTTAATGCACTGGAATGTACACAAATGCGGAATGCTTCAAATAAAGCTAAAGAAATTCGCAAGACTTTTGCAGAATATTTTAGCAACGAAGGGACAGTTTCTTGGCAAACAAAATATGCATAACTTTAAATTTAACTACATATTTTTTATGTTTATAAATATATTCTAAAAATAAAAGTTTATCGAAATATACGTTTTTTAAGAATTTTACTTACTGTAGTACTTCTTGATGTGCTTGGTGCCTCCACATCGTTTAAAAATTGCATATGTGCATAATAAAACAAATTTGATTCGGAATCTTCAGCTCCAGCACCACTTCTCTCGCTATCAGCCAATCGCTGTTTCTCCCGCCTGAAACCGGTACGCAAAATATTAATTTTTTTCTTTAAATCTTCGATTGTGGCCTTGGAATATTGCTCTTTCTAGTTTACTAGAAGGATTTGGTATTGCTTTCTTTTTTCTTCTCTATTGCTGTATGCTTCCACTCTAGTATTTCACAATCCTTCCAAAATTTGGTAGTGTTCAATCAAACGTAGTATAAATGTTTGATCGTTTAACGATATCTCCATTTTTATATTATTTTATTTCTTTGATTTTACTTTATTTATTTTAAAATTTCACACTTATACCAATTCACTTTTCTGTGTCAATTCACTTTTTTCTTCTTCACTTCACTTCACTTTTCTGTGTCTTCTCAGCTTGAAATCTTCACTGCAAATGAGCTCATGCTTGTCAAACATGAGTGGAAACGATCAAATTATCGTCCGTCAAATAGAAATATCAAAAATTTTTGATTTTAATCAAACAGAGCCGACAACAGGTCGGTGTAGCGTACGTGTAGCCGACGACACCAACACATTTAAAGTGTTTGACGCAATTATTTGATCGTCTCCTGGGCACTTCATGTGCAAATGGTACCACCACTAGTGGCGGATCCACGTGGGGGGTTTTTGGTTTAAAAGACCCCCTAAAATCAGAGAAAAATATATGTTTGTTGATATGGGTTTGGAATGAGGTTATTGATAAAAAAATCACATCAAATTATAAGCAATTATAATAAGTTACAAGATTTTTATTGTTATTCACATAATTCGAACTTTCTCTACATGTGTACAAGCAGTATCGCTGAAGCTCAGTGATTAATTGAAGATTACACGGGATCTCACATTCCAAGTTATATTTTCCTTGGTTTTTGAAAAGAAATCTTCTAGTATTTCATCAACTGACAGATCAATATCCCTATGAATATTCATTGATGCTAGACCATTAAGCCTATCTTGACCTGTCGTATTTCGTAAATAAGTTTTAATTGTCATTAAAGTTGAAAAACTTCTTTCCGGTGATGCTATTGAAACAGGCAATAATGCCAATATGCGTAAAATCTTGAAAACATTCCCAAAAGACGTTTTGTTCACCGCTTCTAAAGCTTCGAGAGCATTCCGAAAATGCTTGCCTGAAGTTCGCTGTTTCCACATTTTCACCTCCGCAAGAAATTTTTGTTCTGAACAGTTGATCACTCTTTCATACAAATAAAATATTTCTCGAGCTTTTTTAGCGTCAAATTCGTACTTTGGGAAAAATACACAAACATTTTCTAACACTGATCTGTGGTCAAGAAAGCGGCTTTTCAAATGAGCAATATGGAGGCAGGAGTCATGTGTAGAAGTTCACGCAAGTGAGGAAAGTTCTCTGATCGCCATTCACTTGGGGGTGGCCAGAAATGATTCTTTTACATATGGCTCAAGCAGCTCACTATTTCCGGTCTTTGACCAAGTACCCTCTGGGTAGCCTAAGAACATCCGTTCGAAGGCGAGCTAATGTGAGAAGGCGAAACATCCTCTACACAGGGTTGTGCGCTGGGTTTGGGACCCGCCACGTAAAAAAACACCCCCAATGAAAGAAAGCAATAAGCCTCGGATGAGAAACCCCCCTTTTGATGACGACCATGGCAAACGAGTAAGGACTACGATTTGAGGGCATGCACCTGGAATGTCCTGACCCTTAATTGGGAAGGTGCCGCTGCCCAGCTGGTTGATGTCAATCGCGAAAATAAAGGCTGACATCACCGCCGTCCAAGAAATGCCATGGACGGGACAAGGACAGAGACGAGTAGGTCCTTGTGACATTTACTACAGTGGCCACATAAAGGAGCGCAAGTTTGGTGTTGGATTCGTGGTGGGAGAGAGACTCCGTCGCCGAGTACTATCATTCACTCCGGTGAATGAACGTCTAGCCACAATCCGCATCAAAGCGAGGTTCTTCAACATATCGCTGATTTGCGCCCTTCTTTGTAAAATATGGTCGGACGAAAGCATGCCCAACGATTGGAATTTAAGTGTGCTATGCCCAATCCATAAAAAGGAGACCCCACAATCTGCGCCAACTACCGTGGGATTAGCCTCCTCAATATCGCATATAAGGTTCCATCGAGCGTATTGTGTGAAAGATTAAAGCCCACCGTCAACAAACTGATTGGACCTTATCAGTGTGGCTTCAGACCTGGAAAATCAACAACCGACACACACCACCGTAAGCGGTGTCTACGCCAATTAAGAAGAAGAAGAATGTAAGTATCAAGAAAGGGAATAGTATGCCTCAGCGTCGTTCGTTTTCAAATTGAAGCGATTCATTTGGCGACTACTGTAGCGTGGTACCTTTATTTCTGTACCTAGTTCGGTGCTTACTTTTTTCAACGTTATTAAAAATCAAAAAAACGTTTTTTCGGCGTCGAAAAGGCCGTAGTTGAAGTCTCCAGATCCTTCCAAGTTACGATTATTTCTAATGATTTAATCACGAACGGATGCAATTCGATGTATGTCGATACGGCTTCATGGCTTTCAGCCCATCTTGTTGGGCATACAGATTTCAGTTTTTGTTTTCGACATTCATTTCCAGACTTCTCAATTTCGCTTTTCAACACTTCCATTATTATGCACCCATGCGCATTATAACCTGCCCCTGCACACCATTTTACGTAGTAATTATTATTATTTAATTAATTAATTATTTGTCAAGTTGCATAATTAACTCATTCCTTTCAACAGTATAATATGATTTTTCGCAATTCAACTATCCTTATACCCATTTTTGTGCAGAAGACAAAACGTGTCCTATAATAACTGAATTTTCGCGAGGGAACTGCTATATTAAAAATACGTTGAGTGATAAAACTTTTCGTAAAAACGCCCCACCCCCCAAAAATTTTTCTGGATCCGCCACTGTTCATGATCATTTAGATGGAATAAGATACGGAAAAAGTTGCAAACAAATATTCTAAAAGCAAGGCCACAATCCAAAAAGTAATAAAACTTTACAAAACAAATGGTGGGCTAGGGAGTGCTCCAAGATCAGGCCGCCATAGAGTAACTACTGTGCGCGAAGAGACAAAAATAGTGAGAGAAGTGAAAAGAGACCCGACTGTATCAGCCCGATTTTTTAAGCAGAGCCTTAAATAGATGTTCCCGAGCGAACAATTCAACGAAGAATTCGAGCAGATGGGTATTCCAGCCACTAAAAGATAAAAGATCGCTCATCAGCAAGAAAAATATAAAGGCACGATTGGAATTTGCAAAAAAGTATTACAAACTGCCACCCAATTTTTGGAAAAAGTAATTTGGAGTGATGAAAGCAAATTTGAATTTAAAAATACTAAAGGATGACAAAAAGTTTGGCGAAAGAACCACGAGAAGCTTCAGAGTAAATGCATTCAAAGCACCATAAAGTTTGGAGGCGGAAATGTATTGGTTTGGGTTTGTTTTAGCTACAGTGGTCTCTCAAATCTCGTAATGATCGAAGGTAAAATGACGGGAGAGTCTTATGTTCAAATGTTAAGTACCAATTTGGAGCCAGCTACGCAAAACATGGGCACACAGAATAACTTCATATACCAGCAGGACAACGACCCCAAACATACAAGTCGGGTTGCAATGGCCTACCATGGCCTGCCCAAAGCCCCGACTTAAGCCCTATTGAGCACTTATGGCAATATTTGAATGACTTGCCGTTCAAATAAAGGAGAGATTTTTAATAAATTGAAAGACTCCTGTGAAAACATACCCCAATCACTTCTTCAAAACTTGGTTGACAGCATGCCTCGACGTCTATTGGTAGTAATTAATGCTAAGGGTGGCAACACTAAATATTGAAGCTCTTGTGTGAAGGTAACTTCAAAATTTATTCGGGTATATGTACATACTTTTGTCGTTGCTAAAAATTTCTCTTTTTCAGATTACCGCTAATTTTGCAGTCACTAGCACTAAAATGCAGAAAATTAATTTAATTTTTTGTATGTAGTACGAGTATACTCATAATCAAAAACAAAAACCATGCAAAAAATAAACTTCACTTTTCAAAAGATATGATAATTTTCTTTTCAACTTTCATGGGGTATACATAGTTTTGGCGGATACTGTATATATATAACCCTATATCTAAGTCGATTATTTTTAGATGATACAGTCAACCGTTAGGTCAACAAAACTATTATACTCTGTTAATTACCATATATAATATTCACAAATTTACAATTATATAAAACGTAATAACATATCGATGAAATGAAAAATGCAATTTCTAGAAAACTTGCCATAGTAATTTATAGTAAATATATGTTTTTATTATCATCAGAAAGTAGAGATTTCAAAGAAGAAAGCGCTCGCAGACTTTTTAATAAAACGGATATTTCGTTACAATTTTCTATTGAAAATTAGCCATGATAGATTAAAAAAATTAAAAAAAAAACTTTAAGGCATGTTTGGGACATTAAAATGTGATTTACTTTAAATTTTGGAAAATAACATTTTTTTGTAAAAGCTTATGCCAAGAAAAGATCGACAGACACCTCCTCTTCGTCGATTTAAAATCTGCTTTTGGTATCTTCGCAAAATTAAAAGCTCCGAAAGGATCGGGAAGGACCTCTCCGAGCCATTCCATACCAAATGAGGTTTCAGACAAGGCGACTCCCTATCGTGCGACTTCTTCAACCTGCTTCTGGAGAAAATAGTTCGAGCTGCAGAGCTGAACAGAGAAGGTACAATCTTCTATAAGGGTGTACAGCTGGCATTGATATCATTGGCCTCAACAACCGCGCTGTTAGTTCTACTTTCTTCAGTTTGAATAAGCAAGCAAAACAAATGGATCTGGTAGTGAACGAGGGCAAGACGAAATACTATATATCCTGTAATCAAACAAACAGTCATCGCACTCGCGACTTAGCTCCCACGTCACTGTTTACAGTCGTAACTTCTAAGCCGTAGATAATTTCGTCTATCTTGGAACCAGCATTAACACCAATAACAATGTCAGCCTTGAAATCCAACGCAAAATAACTCTTGCCAACAGGCGCTACTTCGGACTAAGTAGAAAATTAAGAAGTAAAGTTCTCTCGCGACGAACAAAGACGAAACTCTATAAGTCATGGAACAATGAGCTGTATGAGTTATATGACTACATTGACATAGTTCAGAGACAGCGGCTACACTGGCTAGGTTATGTAGTTCGAATGGATGAAAACGCCGCAGCTCTGAAAGTATTCGACGCAGTACCCGAAGAGAAAGCAGAGGAAAAGGAAGAACTTCACTCCGTTGGAAGGACCAAGTGGAGAAGAACCTGGCTTCGCTTGGAATCTCCAATTGGCGCCAAACAGCGAAAAGGAAAAACGACTGGCGCGCTGTTGTAAACTCGGCTATAACCGCGTAAGCTGTAATTACGCCACTAAAGAAGAAGAAAGCCGACAAAATTAATGTATGTATGTGAGTTTATTAAATTGCACCTTAGGATACTTTGATACGGGATTTACTACGATAATTATATTACATTATTAGAATTGAATTTGAGCTTCCAAGGAGGACAAAAAGGAAAATTCAACTAGTAGATAAATGATCATTTATGTATAGAATATGCGTTGTAAAATACTGATAACCTAAATTAGAGACTAGTTCCTTAATTCCGGATTTTTAATTCAAAAATCTAGAAACGAATGAATGATAATCATATTCATAAATCTGACGAATGCGGTGGTTGCGGCACGATATTATGTAGTTGAAAATGTGGCGAAATTATCACGAATAACCAATGCAGTATGAGGTGCATTATCGCACTTCTCTGTTCAATAAATTCAGACATACATAGTAAAATTTAATCATAGTAGTATATACATACATATGTACATAGTATTACACTTAGTACACATTCATTTACGCACATATACTAGTATGTTTTAAAACATGTTTCCATATATGTTTATGAGTATTACTTTATCATAAAAACATGTTTATCCTTAAATACAATACTTCAAATCGTTCAAATGCCAATTTTAGGAAAATTAAATGTCAAAACATAGTAGTACATTACGACAAGTGCTATTGAAATTCAGTTACAAAATTTTTTGAGTGCTGTGTTAAATAAGCAAAAGGAGATAGATATATACATATGTATGTACATATATAACTTGCGCACCTAAACTGGAACGTCGGAATTGCGCTTTTTAACGATACCAAATAAATTGTTGATATTTGTTTTGAATTGATTTGCTCGTAAATTTTCTTGATAGTTTCTCATCTCTCTAGGATTTTCTTAATCATATTTATAATAATAAGTTAAAATGAATATCTGTTCGCTATAGCTGACTAAACCGTTGCATGAAATGAAAAATGACCTGAACCACTTTGAAGGGAATCTAATGAGGATGCTTTGTAAAAAAATCAGAAAACTGACTTACGAGCGTAAATTTCCAAATTTTCCAATTCATTTATTTGTAAATTACTTGATTCGTAAAATTTCTGTCGTTTGCTTTCTTTATATCGGCTATTTAAAAGGTAAATTATTGAAAATTATTCAGTGAAAACTTTATTTGTGTTTCATACAAAGTGATCAGTTACAGATTGAAATTTGTTACAATGCCACGCAGAGGTCGCGCTAATATCGGTCGGTGTTCTTTTTGTCATCAATATACATTGGCAGCCCAAAGCACATGCACGAGTACTCGCTGGATGCGATAACATATGTACGTGCGGAATTATGAATCGCGATCAATCAGCAATATCGTTTCGATGTCACAACCCGACCTTTCAAACAGCTACGATATTTGATGAACTTTATCTTGAAGCAACATATGTATATAAGGTGCTGTTAGATGCTAGATGTACTTTGTTGGGTGGCAAAAGAGAGGTTTGCCGCACGCACACATTCTTCTTTGGATGGTGGATGGTGGTTACACCAGATGAAATTGATGAAATAGTTTCTTGATCCAGAGATAGATCCAGAATTATACGAAGTGGTGAAAATCTTTATGGTTCATGGGCCTTGCGGACACCACAGTTCCACTTTGGTTTGTATGTCTGACAAGAAATGCACGAAACACTATCCACGTGCTTTTTTACCGCAAACGCAAACTGGAAATGATGGATATCCACTCTATCAGCGTCTCTCACCAGACGACAATGGCAGAACATGCAGCATTCAATTTAGAGAAGTGAATATCGAAGTTGACAACACTTGGTTCGTACCTTATTCGCCAATATTGTCGAAGATATTCAAAACTCATATCAATGTTGTGTATTGCAGTTCGGTAAAATCGATCAAAAACGATTGCAAGTACGTCACCAAAGAAAGCGTCATGGCGCTGATTGGCCTTGAACGAGATGAGATTAGCAATGCAATGAAGCGCTTTGTAGGATATTTTCTTTCCGACTTTTGTGCATCTCGCAGTTTTATTGCAAAATAGTGTATTTCTACCCAGAGAATTCAGTACAGCCAACAACAAAATCGAGAATGACGAGTTTTTTCTCAACATTCGTCAGTGATCCGTTTGCGAGAACACTGCTCTATTCGGAAATATCTTGGAATGCATTATTATACATAGAAAGTATCGTCGAAGAAATGGTTACGCAGAAACCATGGCCAACCAGTAGACGAATTTACACAATCCACCCGAAAAACGACGATTGCTTCTACCTTCGGTTGCTATTGATTAATGTACGTGGTTCAACTTCATTTGTGTCATTGCGTATTGTGAACGGTACGGTGTGTGCAACTTTTTGAGAAGCATGTCAGCAATTACAATTGCACGAACATGATAATCACTGGAAACGATGGACGATGCGATAGCTACTTCGCATGCCACTGAAGTTCGCACACTTTGCGCGAAGATCATTTCGACGTATCAGCCTTCAAATCCGCGTCAATTATGGGATACGAACAAAAATGGCATTGCCTAAGACATTTTACATCGTATTCGCTAAGGACTTTAAGTGGTGTTATATCAATTTCACCTTCCTTGCAACGCGCAATTTTAGCTTTCAAAATACCGCTACTAATGACTTAAACTGGAAGATTCAAAGTCAAATTCCGGGAGGTTTGCGCTCATACAAATCGACCGATCGTCTAAAAAATGAAGACGTAACCGTGAATTATCTAGTGGAATTTCTAAATGCTTTGGAGAGGCTTGGTATGCCGCCGCATCATTTGTGTCTCAAAGTTGGATCTGTCATTATTTTGTTTCGCAAACTGCATGCACCGAAACTGTGTAATGGAACCCGACTGAATATGACGCAGCTATCGAATATAAGGGGGTTGAATGCTTGATTCTACGAATTTCTTTGAGTTTCAACAATTTGCCATTTCAGTTCAAAAGTATTCAGTTTCCTAAGAAAATTGCATTTGCGATGACAATCAACACTCACAAGGATAGTCGCTAGAAATGTATGGCATAATTCGTGTTTTTCACACGCCCAGCTAGTGTAAGCTAGCCCGAAACACAGCAGGGAAGGACGTGAAAATATGCACAGGCATTCGTTTATTCCGGCAGAAGGCCCTGACGAAATCTTTTTTGCAAGATCACCGTCGATTTTACAATCTATATACATTGATGCGTAAAAGAAAGTCGTGTGTGAGTATGAAGAGCTTGATAAGCTGGCCGACAGGGGTAATGCTCGAAGATTCTAAGAAAAAATGCGGCGGCTAACAGAAGGTTTCAAGACCGATGTAACCGATGCCCAGAGCATACTTAAATTATGGAGGAAACACTTCTACAGCCTGCTGAATGACAGTGAACGTGCAACGCCAGGAGAAGGCGAACCTGATTCCCCAATCGATGAGGATGGAGCAGACGTTCCATTGCCCGACCATGAAGAAGTTCGAATAGCAATTATCCGTCTGAAGAACAACAAAGCAGCGGCGTCCGATGGATTGCCGGCCGAGCTATTCAAATACTGCGGCGAAGAACTGATAAGAAGCATGCATCAGCTTTTTTGTAAAATATGGTCGGACGAAAGCATGCCCAACGATTGCAATTTATGTGTGTTCTGCCCAATCCACAAAAAGCGTGACCCCACAATCTGCGCCAACTACCGTGGGATAAGCCTCTTCAACATCACATATAAGGTTCTATCGAGCATATTATGTGAAAGATTAAAGCCCATCGTGAACAAACAGATTGGACCTTATCAGTGTGGCTTTAGACCTGAAAAATCAACAACCGACCAGACATTCCCCATGCGCCAAATTTTAGAAAAGACCCATGAAAGGAGAATCGACACACACCACCTCTTCGTCGATTTCAAAGCTGCTTTCGACAGCACGAAAAGGAGCTGCCTTTATGCCGCGATGTCTGAATTTGGTATCCCCGCAAAACTAATACGGCTGTGTAAACTGACGTTGAGCAACACTAAAAGCTCCGTCAGGATTGGGAAGGACCACTCCGAGCCGTTCGATACCAAACGAGGTTTCAGACAAGGCGACTCCCTATCGTGCGACTTCTTCAATCTGCTGATGGAGAAAATAATTTGAGTTATCTCAATGAAAATTATAGAACATTTAACTCACAACAGTATATCTTTGTGCCTAAAAAAAGATACAAAATTGGCGAAAACTCGACATACCATTGGTGATTGTATGTGTGGTACCTTAATTAAACCTAGGGAACATTTTTTTAGCATATGGACTGATATTAGTTAATAGATAAAATCGAGTCGATATTATTCCAACTCCCAGATACTACGTACCTTTTTACGTATGATTTTCGTTTTTCTTACAAATCGTATGCCGAATTTGTCGGTCAGTGTATGAGTTATATAGTATATACAATATTCTTAGATACCGATCCTCTGGTTGACGTTTTACACCTTAAGATATTTCCCTGAGTATAAGATGTTCGGTTGCATCCGAACTTAGCGCTTTCTTACTTGTTATTTATGATATATGAAATAAGAACTTACTCCAAGTAATATTATAATTTTATTAAATATAAACTCGATCGAGATCATACAAATTTTTATTGTTTATTAAATTATATATATGTATGTATGTATTTTTACTAAGATTGTTGGGTTGATTTCACGACGAAAAATATTTAAAGTTTTATTATTTTCTTGTTCGAACATTCTGAATGTCATTATAGCATAGTCGATTTAGTTACTACTCGATTTTATTTACAAAAACAATATTTGATTTTTTTAACCAAAGATTAGATAACAAGTTTAAATTCATGTATACCATGTATATACAAACTTGCCTTCCAAAAATACAGTTCAATTTATAGCAAACTGTATAAATCAGCACGAATGTATTAATGGGTTCATCCGGTGTGACAGCCGTTTTTTAGGATTTTTTTATAATGAAATGAAAAAACATCAAACTTCCAAACTTTTACAAAATATTAATTAAGCTTGAGCTGTAATTATGAATTTTCTTAAGCAAAAATATTTTGTCAATTGCTCTAATGGCACCCATGAAAAAAAATGCACACAAACGGTGTCCATGATTCCAACAGACCAAAATAAAAAATGCATTGCCGAAAGTAGGATATTTTACATATGTACTTTGAAATTTCAATTTTTTGAATGCAGTTAAACATTAAAATACAAAATTTAATGATTTTTCGCAACTACTTTTTTATGAAAAAAACTGTTCAATATTTTTCAAAAATTTGGTTCAGGCGGTAGCCACATGTGTAATGAATATATCATATAACTTAAAACTTTAAAGCAATCGATGGAATCGTTTTTGAGAAATCGGAACGCCAGTTTGAAAAATGTAGTTTCGAGAAAAACAGATTTACGCAAAAGCAAAAAAAGCTTTTGAAACCGTCACAAGGGATGACCCCCTTAATGTTTACTTATTTAGGTAGATATACTATGTATACATACTTATGTATGTATGAAGGGCGCAAATAGTAATACATGAATATAGATAAGAAATCAACCCAAACCAAAGCAACTTTCCAAAATGCTTAGTTAAGTAAAATATCGTACACATACATATGTATATTTCACGACATATATGTATGTATGTATGTGTTCTCATCTTATGAATTTCTAATTACTAAAGAATGTTTAAATAAAAAATAAATAACCGGTTTCTCAATACTGTTCGTATGCAAAAAAACAAATGTAAACACTCAAAGAAAAAAATATTAAATACATGGGAAAAATTGCCAATGCCTCAATTGGTAGGTATAAAACGTAAATTGAAAGACTGGAAAGCGCAAATGCGAAAAGCCAAATAATAAAGCAAAGAAAACAGAAATATGATAAAAATGTACATATCTGTTTTTTTTTGTTGATTTAACGTCGCCGAGAAAATATGGCACCGATAAAGGTGATTGTGAAATGTAAGGGCAACAGGTGTCAGGAATAAAGGCATGGATAATATGATACGAGACCAGGAATAAAGCGATGTTAAACTTATTCCAGTGTGAGAGCGTCTCAAAATTAGCGTTTTTTATAACATTTTCCATTATGGCCAGATTGAACAAAATAACAATTTTTGGGCATTTATCAACTCAATACCCAATATTTAGTACGAATAAAAATTACTAAATAGTCGTTATTTATTATATGGAGAAACTATTTAAATCTTTCTAAAGTATATTAGAATAACTGACTTTTGATCTTTTAGTACCCAATAAAAGGATGTAAGCTTATTAGCTCTCAATCATTAAATGTTTTTAATCATTTTCCATTGAAAATAATACTATGATGCTTCAAATTACAATTACGTTTCATCAAATACCTTTAAATTTGACAAATTTATTTAATTTTCATTGCTATATCATGAGTAAAAAGCACTAAAGAGATCGGCCATGGTTATTTTTTTGAAACGCGGCCGAAGGCCGCCAACGCAAAAAGGAGTTTTACTCGAAAAAAAACACGACACAACCCGGTGTTGGATTGTTTTTTTTTGAAGCGCGGCCGAAGGTCGCCAACGCAAAAAGGAGTTTTACTCGAAAAAAAACCTGACACATCCCGGTATTGGATCGGCCAGGGTTATTTTTTTGAAGCGCGGCCGAAGGTCGCCAACGCAAAAAGGAGTTTTACTCGAAAAAAACCTGACACACTTTGGTTTGGTCCGCCCAGGCTAATTTTTTTTTTTGTTTTTATTGTTTTCAATCGTTTGGGATATGGTAACACTTTCTATTTGACAACACGGAACACTTATTGTTATTGTGCGTGTAATAATATTTATGTAAAATATAAAATGCTTATTTTAAGCAAATATCTAGATAATAAATATGTAGAAATATTGTAGTGAAGTGTAAGTATATAAAAAAGTGCATAATTTTAAAGAAAAAGTTCCCATAAATCGAGAAATTGCAGAATTAAATTAGCGAAATGTTCAATTTTAAAGGCAAATATCTCGAAAACTATAAGTTTGCGGCGGCATAATTACATATATATTTTCTTAATCTGGAGCATCAGCCCTATCCAACCAGATCACTTTTATCCCTGAAATCGTGGGATGGTATACTAAAGTTTTCCCCTGGCCATAATGGAAAATGTTATAAAAAACGCTAATTTTGAAGCGCTCTCACACTGGAACAAGTTGGACATCCCTTTATTCCTGGAGTGGAAGGTAAAAAAGTTGACAGTTCTTGGCCGGATAAAAATCCGGGTCCGTTCCGGTTACGTAGACCCGACTGTCGTGGGAACAGTCACACTACATTGTATAAGTATACGTCTATACAAAGTTATGACAGCGGAGTGGAAGGTAAAAATAACTGCACATTTATAAAGATACACATTTATAAATTCACGGAAGTATGCATAACACTTCACTATAACGTTTCTGTATATTAATTTTTTTAATATTTGTTGTAAATAAAGCTTTATTGTTTGTTTGTTTAAGATTTCAATCTGGCCATCGCTCGTTTCCAATTGCTAAACGTCAAAACCTCCTGAAATTTGACAGTTGATCAAGTAAAAAAGTTGACAGTCCTTGGCTGGATAAAAATCCGGGTCCGTTCCGATTACGTAGACCCAACTGTCGTGGGAACAATCACATTACATTGTATAAGTATACGTTTATACAAAGTTATGACAACGGAGTGGAAGGTAAAAAATAACTGCACAATCATAAAGATACACATTTATAAGTTCACGGAAGTATGCATAACACATACACAGATATTTATTTCAATGCAGTTGTGATTCATCGATGCCCTATTAAATAGCTACCTTTGCTTTCCCACATACCTTTGTTTGTTTAAAACAGATATGAATTGTTATATTTATAAAAAATATCTAATAATCCACAACAATGTGTAAAAGAAGTTAAAGGTATACAATATTATGATTCTGAGTCATAAAAATTTCAACTGAAGTACAACTTTGATGCCAATGTTAGGTTTATTATTTGTTACTTTCTCTACTCTATGTAATTGAACTTTCGAAGAGTTTACATACTACGACACAAAAATATTGATTTGATTTTCAATTAAAACTACATATACTAAAATATATTTTAAATTCGATCTCATGCAATTATTTGAAATAAAACTTACATTATCAAAGATACGACGCGCCCGTCGCCGGTCATCCGTTTCAACTCCTGTAGGGGCGGATTGGCTACGATTCAATGGGATAACTTCCATGTCAATTGTATCTTGACGACGTGGTGGTGGACGAGACGTTGTCGGTTTTTGTGTTGCTTGGCCGCGTTCAGACGGCATTTGCGGATAGAGACCATTTTCGACATCTCTTTGATTGCTATGGCTGTTTGCTGCTTGTCCTGACATTTTGTTGGGCTAAGTATATCAGCTAGTTGTTCAACAAATTGGAAGTGTTTATGTTTAATAGCTTGTGTTTTATTTTTGATTAAGGACCCGTTGTCAAGAAATTCCACTTGAAAATAAAAATAATTTTACTTTTTTGTATTGGTTTTGAGTTTACATATTTATTTTCTTTACGAATGCTTTTAGTGATTCTATCTGCTAATTGTAAAGTTTAGCATTGCAGTGTTTTCACTACTTTCTCTTTCTTAGCACATATTAATTGAAACATTTTTTTGTATTCACACTTATATTCTGTTTAATTTAATTCTTATGGTAAATATTGTATTTTTGCTACAGATTTTCATGGATTCATTTGTTTAAAAATAGTTAACTACAGCAGTATAATTAAATACTAATACAACTTTTCACTACACTACATTCTTTTAGCTTATTCACAACACAGTAGTCTACTAAAGTCACAATAGCACTGAATTATCGACTGATTGAAATGTTCATCCAGAGAACGTATATTTTAGAGCAGGTTTATCAGAGACCGTAAATTATAATAATAAACGGTCTATGATAATTATTATAATCTAAGTTTTCTGAAAAGAATCATATGGCTGTCAAACTTTTTACACAGCTGATCGAAATAATGCGTTTTTCGGCGACAGAGATTTAAATAAAAGGAATGTAATAACCTTTTTGGTGAAATTATATTTTTAATTTCTATATTAATGATTGCGGTATTGGTATTTATTGCTTTTCATCACCACCTCTGAAGTTATAATCATGATTACAATACAGTCGCGTTACCGATAATTTTTTAGTATTCTAAAAAATGGTGAGTGATTTTCGGTAAGGGATCTGGGTGATATAAAGAATATTAATAGAAAACTGGCGTCATCTGATAGAAGCCACGATTTGTATCCCTACCATGACGCATAGATAGAAGCTGTATTGAGAAACAAGTTATTTACATAGGCATTGTAATATTAATATTGGATTAATATTGGGTAGTTTCGTATTTCTAATCAAACTTCGACTTATTTTATTTTATATTTATAATGAACAATAGTGAAACAAAGAAGTAACATATTGGTCGACCACTTTTTGCAATTTTCTCCTAGTGTAAATCTATCTCATCGAAATTTCCAGAACGATTCGACATTCTGCACAATGAATGACGAGGCACCCACTAGAGTTATGGGCACCTGTAAGAGCTCGCCCGATATTACCATTGCTACTGGTGGTCTGACAAATAGAATAACCTGGCGACCTATGTTAACTCTCACATCGGAACACCTGCCCATAATTATCTCGATCGAGAAACCTCCCGATTTTGTTTCTGTGGACAACCGTACCTTCGTTAACTTTAACAAAGCTACCTGGGTTGGCTTCACAGATTTTACTAGGAACATCTTCAACGCTCTACCCATTCCTACCATGAACTACCTGAGTGGTCCATATTCACGAACTAGACTAAGATTTCAGGTGGAACGTTTGATAGTCTATGCTCTTTCACTCCTCACACGACCGCGATTATTGCCAAGGTACAGAGCCGCACAAAATACTCAAGTCGCTAGCCGGCAGCACATGGGGAAAAAGACAAAGAAACGTTGTTGGCAACATACAAGGCAATTGTCCGGCTGGTCTTCAATTGCGCCGCACGACTGATTCAATTATATGAGGTGGTCGCCTGGGTGCAGTGGTAAGCAGATGAGGAAACTACAGACCTGCCAGAATACTGCACTCCAGACCACGACAGGATGCCTCTTGATGTCTCCCATCGAACATCCTACAAAATGAGACGCTTATGCTCTCAGTTAAGAAGCATAATGAACTCCTCTCCAAGCAGTTCCTGCTGGGATATTTTCGTAGAAATCATCCTTGCTGTCACCTGCTTGGAGCGGAACCGCCTCCTAGGAGCATTAAGAGGTCTTTCCTTAACATCGTCGACAACTTCGTACAGTACACCGACCATACTTCGGACGCAACTAACTTCCGACAGGACCTGACTGCAATTCACAGTGGAGCTGACGAATAGCTCGAGTTGCCGCGAGAAACGCCAGTGACCCTTGCGCTGCTTCGTTCTGGATATTGTAGCAGGTTAAACTCCTACTTGTCCAGAATAGACCTCTATATATCCAACATATGTCTTGCGTGCAATGAGTCTCCGCATGACATTGGCCACTTCTCAAACTGGATTTTTTAAAAGCCTTCTAGCAATCCGCCGGAATTATATTTTATTATATACATTTTTGTTAATACTGAAGTAAAGGAAATATAATATCTCGTACATGATTCAATTATATGAGGTTGTGTTACTACGAAGAATGCTTTCCCTTACGAAAAAATTCATAATATTAAAAGAATGTTTTTTTTTAGATTTTGTGTGATTTACAATCTATTCGTATTCAGTTATCACTCAAAAACGCAGTTTCATTGGTTGAAATCTTTGTAAAATTTATTTTTAAAACATAAAAGCAAAGCAAAACGGCTGTTTTTGACCTTGAACTTTTGTGAAAACTTAATCTTTTCTTTTTTATTAATTCATATATATTTTTAGTAACAACTTATTAATTTAATTAACCAGTTAAATACTCAGTAAATATGTTTAAATAATACATTAAACTTTGAAATCACTATGTTTCTCAAGGTATGTTCGGTGAAGATCTTCTTTAATTCGTTGAAATTCACCTTCTTCGTCAAATAAGGCTTTAGTAAAGTATTCGACGAAAACACGACTTATGTACTGATCTTTAGCCGAAGGAAAACATCCCTCTAAAAATCCAATGTGGCCTCCACGAGCAGTTACGATAATAGCCACGTGACTGCTTTCGTTTGCGGCTTTGATGGGAATGGCTAAAATAATAAAGAGTTAACTTTTTCATTGTAAGAGAGAAAAACTGAGGAATACCCACCATCAAGCGGTTGAAATGGATCATCGGCAGCACTCAAACACAGTAGTGGCACGGAGATGTGATGCAATTTATCTTGCAAAGTAGCATCGTTGTAATAATCTTCTACACTGGGATAACCAAAATGTTTAATGGTAAAATTGGTGTCGAATTCTCTGATTGTTTTGCACTAAAATAAATTAAATTTATACACATATGTATGTCATCATTTTATCTCTTTTTAGCGTACCGTTTTAATACTTTTCATATCGAGTTCCTGATGTTCGTGCAATCCACTTCTCTTTAATGTACGATACATGTTTTGTGTTAATATACGTCCGAGAAGATTATTTAAAATAGGTTGTTCTATACTATCAATAGCTATGGATTGCAAACCGAAAATACTTGAAGTCAAATAATTTTTATTAAAGAAATAAGGAACGGTTAAGTTCGGGTGTAAGCGAACATTTTATACTCTTACAATTTACACAGATCTAAGCCAGGAAAATATTTTCAGTCGTTGGCAAAACTTTATACATACATATTTTAAAATTATGGTGCGTTTTGACTTTTTTAGGTCTTAAAATCTCATAAATTGCAAAGTATTATATGAGTAACGACATGGGCTATAGATTTACAGACGGTATTTAACAATCGTTATATAACGGAGGTTAGTAAGGCTGTAGCCCGCTATAGCCCATTTTCACAATGTTTCATAATATCGTTAAAATATATGTTTGCCACCCCTCTAATACAGTTATCGCTTTCACGGACGAAAGGACGGACATACTATACATGAAATTCCTCATCGTTTATATATATGTACATATACAACTCAATATTTTTCTCTATTAGTGTAAGGTGTTACAAACAACGATAGATGAAAAAATATACATCTATATACAACATTTTGTGAGAGTATAAAAATGCATTAACGGTAACATACCTTTATGCACATTCCAAGGTACTGAAATTATTTTAGCTGCCGACAAATATGTCTGCGCTTCCTGGCTTCTACGTGCCAAATAGTTACCTTGAAACAGAATTAAGCAACAACTTGCATTTGTGTGAACATATGAACATAAAACAATAAATCAGCTCACCCAACACTAGGCCACCCATCGAAACACCAGTTGCTCCTATTTTGCAGTGTGCAGGCAATACATTTCGAACATGTTGCACTACCTCAGCCAAATCCTCACAGTTACAGGCATTGTAGAGGCGTGGCGTCTTAATAGTTACACCACCAAGTCCGCGATTATTAAAGACGACAACACGTATGCCAGAATTATTGGCCGCGTATACTAGGCACTTTACATATTCGTCTTGAGAATTACCTGTCAAGCCGGGTAAAATAATAATACAAGGCGAATTTGAATTACAATTCGTGTCCATCCAGTCCAAAGCTACTTCGCCTCCATCTTTCAGAGTGTAAATTTCCCTAAAAAAAAGTATAGGAATGAAAAAAAGAATTCAAATTTGATGTTCAGCAAAATATTTATGGTAACTAAATTCAATTAAAATTTTTTTAATTATAATTGCAAATTCGTTTGAGACAACAAAGCTATTATTGGAAATCTTCGGCAGAAACTCAAAAGCTTTCTTTATAGTTGATATACAAATAGGGAAATTTCGAGAAAGTGTGGAGTTTTCGCAAGTATTGTAAGCAAAAAAGGCAACAACTTATAATTTACTGTCAGCCTGGGTTCAGAAGAAGTTAAGTAAAATTCAAGAGTGGTAGCTTTTGAAGGAGATTTGGAGTGGTACATATAAAAAGGGAAGGCAAGGGAAGTAAGCCACAATCTATCAGCGACGAGCGAGGTGAAAGTTTCCGCGGAAACAGTTCGAAGGGTTTTCAGAAGAGTTGCGCCTCAGGAGGCGTGCAAATATTAAAAAGTATTGCTGTCAGAAAGGGGCCTGGACCAATGCTGGCTGGCTTTACATGCTTTGCTGTGTGAGATGTCAAAACTGAATATAACTATACCCAGCGGGATATGGTAGACATTGGTAAACGAGCGAGGTAAACGATGCAGCATGATTGTATCGCTTACTCCGATCGATGAAAATTAACACGGCGATGTCCTGTCCTAGGAAAAGTACGAAGCGGGTCGCTTACCGTAGGGACGAAGAATTCTTCGATGTCAAAGTTAACGAAGAATTCTTCTATGCCAAGCACAATGGTAGAATAGAAAAAATTGCATATTAATTTTGCTTTATTTATGAAAGTGCATGTATGTATGTATTTCATTATGAAAATAAGTATAATAAAAAGGAATGGTTTTCTTTTAATTACTATGTGGCTGAGAAACGGCCTTTGACGAGTCTGATGCTTTTTGAATTTGGTGAGCATACTCCGATTCGGTTAAGCCTTCTACTTTTACACATTCTACAAAAAAAGTTGAAACCGTATGTAGTTTTAACTTTCCTTCAATGATAAAAACGTGAAAAACTTACCGAATAGTAACGCATTAAAGTGTTTCACTTTCTTCATTTTTAATTGGTCTTCTCTTATGCCTTTTCGAGAAAAGTTTGAACACAAAAATAAACAAAATTTTTAATTAAAATAGCAGCCCACCTAAACACAACCAACTTTCTGCAAATTTTCTTCAAATGCTTGACGATTTGACGAATTAATGAAAATACTTTCTTATAAATTATATTTCATCAACCTGTATTTGTTGTTTACATATTGTATTGTAACGTTTTTCATGTATCGAAGAATTCTACATAGAATTTTCTTCGAAACATTATTCAAAGAAAAATCTAAGCGGTGAACCATTATGCCGCTGGGTACTAGAGCATGTACTCTTGCTTCAAGCGCTTGAAGTTTCAAATAGCTCTATGTTCTATTTTCCAGCGCTTTTGACAATAGATTTTGTACATACATATGTATATGTGCACACAAAATTTTAACATATCCATTTACGATAATTTAAAATATTTAATATAATTATATATATAATAAAATGACGTTTGACAAAAAACTAGTTCAAATGGGCTTGTAACACCTCAAAGCGCTTATTTGGTTATGCAAGTCATACTGTCCATCTTAATGAATTATGGGACATGGTAAACAATTGGTGGAGTTCTATTTCACCAGAAACCTGTCAAGCACCAGTGGATAGTATGTCGCATATCATGTATCCAAAAGGATGCTATACAAAATATTAATATCACTTGCTAAAGAAATATTTGTAAAGCAGAAGATTGATCCCAATGAACTGTTTGGTTTTTTTTCATATCTGTTTTAAACAAAAGATATTTATAATTTTTTCAACTAATTCCTCAAAATCAATTCCGAGATTTACTTAATATATTGCATAAATAACTTAAGCGTGATCGTTATGTGAGTCACTATATACATATGTACATATAAACATAAAAACTACGTATTTTGTCTGGGCCAAACTTCTAAACTACTGAACCTTTATACTTATAACTGATATGTGCATGGAGGATCACTGGTTAATTGGCCACAGCGTACATGTACATATAAAAATTTTAATATATTTAATTATAATAATAATAAATAAAGTCAAATTGTATATACACTATTATGTTTTAGATTTGTATGTTAGATATTACCTTTCATAGCTAATAGGAGGTATAACTTTGGAACGTAAGACACTGGCAAAAACTGTTTGAGCGCGACTGTCTAAACACCAAAATGTAGGCCAAAACTTAACACTCAATGTTGGTATTTCCCGCAGAAGATAATTTTTAAGTGGTCCTTCGGCGCAAACAAATGTGGGGCGCTATAATAAGTTAGAGGCGAAAAAACAAAAAAAAAATAATGTATATTAGGAGTATGGATACAATTATATAAATACTGATTTTCCTTCTTATAATTACTCCATATTTGGGTGAGCCGAAAGAATAACCTATCGAATTTTTGCTCAATTTTAAAATGTCTCAGCGAGTTTTAGGTTTCCCATATTTAATAAATAACATTTAATAGAAACTTTCATATATTAAAGTTTATTAGAAAATTACATAACTTTTGAATCGTTTAGGATAATTTTTTTTACATCTTTGAAGTTTAGCGTAAAATATGAGACTTATTTTGGTCCGCCATTATTTCATTTTTCATACAACCGAAAAACTGATATTCGATAGGTTAATTTTTGGATCACCCTACTCCATATGAATTAAAACAATTGCACTTACTTTAACCACTAGTATAAGATAATAGGTAAAATAAGCGATTAATCCGAAACCTAATACATGATAACCTGGTAAATTTGCCCAATAATTGTAAAGGGAATCCAGCATCTTGCAGAATATAGTATAAGTATGAGTGCTCAAAGTCCGTATTTGAGTATTATTGATATCAAAGTCAACTTATTGGACTATAGATCTGCAATGAAATAAATACGATGTTATTAAAGACTTATGAGGGCTTATCATAAAAATTAAAATAATTAAAATGATAAAAAGAAACTATGTAAATAGAGTCATCGAGATTTTTCTTATACTCTTAGCTATAAACTAATGTAATGTAAATACTACATTACATGTATACCATTCTTGTAATACCATTTATAGCAACATAAAATAATAGAACTCCGTGTGAAATTTTCATAAAACTAGTACATTGTCAAGCAAATAGTATAATAAAATTCCTATATTAGAATGGTCCAGGAAATTGCAAAAAAAAGTTTGAATAAGAAATTATATTTTCAATTTTTAATCTTACATGTTGGACTATTCATTCCAAACGCTGTAATTCAGTTTACTCACACAATTGAATTAGCTTCATAACCTACATACTAGTGTATTATTAATTATTTTTCTTTACATAGATTTTATTTCTTAATATTGCCCTGAAGGAATTAACCCCTTATACTGTCTAGTAGGTAGGAGTGCAGCCCTATCGGGCTCAATTGGCACTTGATGTGCCATTTTGATTACTGTCTAGTAGTTTAAAATATTTTTTTTTTTAACGTTCTAGTAAATACAGATTCAAGTGGTATATATGAAATTGTAATATTAAAATGATTTGTAGAACATACACGTATTCATTTCCTAGTATGTATATTAGGGTGCTTCAAAAAATTTTTAATTTTTTTTCAACTCTTACCCCCTCAAATGTTAGTGATTGAAACAAAAAATCCTCCCTCAAGCCAGGCGCTGTAGCTTAACTCTAAGGGGTCGCTATTCTTTTTTAGGTCCCCATACATTTTACATAGGAATTTTCGTTTTTTCATTCAAACTAAAATTTCACCAACTAATTTTCGTTTCTCAAAAATAACCATCACATATTCAGAAAGTTCATTTTTCAAACTTTGGAAATTCCCGCGAAAAAGTATTATTCTCAGAAACTTTTTTTATTTTTATTAAAAACATTCCAAATTTCAAATCACTATGTTTAATCACCTAATTGACATAATCAAACTTTGTCGCAAAAATTTTTAAAATTTCGGATTCAAAAAAATAACCCTGGTCGCATCAGTTGAAGTTGTGAGCTTTAAATGCAAATATCTCAAAAAACCATAAGTCACCGGCAGCTATATATATATATATATATGTATATATATTACAGATCCGTACATATCGATTTCAACCCCGAAATCGGGATATGCTTTTCTAAATCCCGGCCGATAAGGTTGATATTAGCATTCTTTTATTTTATTAAAATTTAAACAACACAAAATCTACGTACATATGTATGTACAAATGTTTGCGGCCATACTATTGGACTTTAACTCTCATATAAAGATGCACTAACAATTGAGAACATCGTTTGGTATAGAATTTAATTTTTAATTCAATTCTTACGAGCAAAGAAGTTCCTTTTTAACTAATCACTTAACCACGATTCGCCAAATATTCCACAATTGTATTTATTTATATTTATTTCAAAATCACAAAATAATATTGATTTATCCAATATTTTCTGACTCATTTCAATGTTAAACCTTGATTGCCGGTAATTTGACGTGTTTTCCTAAGGTTTCTCTAAAAAAAACACATTTTTTTGGTTTTCAAACTACATCTTCACTTGCAAATGTTTTTGCTCACTCTTTCTAATTGATTACCGGATTGTAATCTTATCATTTATTATCTTATTGTACACTAATATTATTAATATGTATGTATATACAAAATTTAATAATATAACAATAATATGATAAACTTAGAGAACGTCAATCAGCTGTGAACTTCTCCTGTTTGGCCAATTTCGCAAATACAAAACAAATGTAATACATTTAACAATCACATTTTTCCAGCTGTTTCTTATCATATGAACATTAGGTGCCATTAGAGCCCAATTACACGAGGCAACTTTTGTTGCGGCAACTCTTGGTTTATAGGCGAGGGGGCGACGAGGAGAGGGGGATCGCGCCGAGTTTCCAGTGTTCAGCAACTCGCTTTGTGTTCTTATTCGTAACAGTTCGCTGCGACGTTTTTCGGCATTCGTGTTCTTTCTTTCGTAGTACATAGTTGCATTTGCGTATCTTTTTTTGAAATTAATATTTTGAATATATTTAAAAAATTTAATTTCATCTTTTGGTAATTAATTTGCAAATATGTATACAAATATACATAATATAATATAAATATTTTAGAAAATGGAGTATGATGAAAAAATCGAATTAATTAAAGATATTGTGAAATGTATGGAGGAAGCCATACAAATTGATTCAGACGATAGTAAAAAGGGTGATATATCTTTGTTTTAATAAATAAAATGTATTTCTTAATTGACAGAGCTGATTAATATATGTGATAGAGTGGCCCAAATACCTATAAGGAAAAAGAAACGACAATGGGTTAAAGTAAAGAGTAGACAATGGGTTAAAATAAAATGAAAGAGAATGAGAAAAAAAACTCGAGCAGAGTTGCGCAACACAAGTTGCTCGTGTGAAGGTAATGGGCGACAGCAAAAGAGAATCGCCCGAGAATTAGCAACTAAAGTTGCCTCATGTAATCGCGAACTTAGTGGCCTTTACACGATCACACATGCTCGCGAACATGGCATGATGCAAAAGTTTAACGTTTTCGTTTACACGGTCAAGCACGTGCGTGATCTTTTCATTTTCGTTCAGCCATAGATAACTTGTTACGAGACTCTTTGGTTCGAGAGAGAGCTGTCAAAACTCGCATTTTTTATAACATTTGCCAATGATGCCACTGCTGAAAAATATTAAAATGGGTATTTATAAATTATACAAAACACTAAATTAAACATTTTGAAAATGCATACATACTTATGTGGGCACACAGACAAGTCGTACCACATCTGGCAGCACTGTTTGTCAGTTATTCTATTATTTCATTCTCTTTATATTCTTCTTGGAAATTTACAGTTTCAACTGAATTCTAAGCTTTTAGTTTTAAGAAGCGTCACTTCTTGTACAGACGCCAACAAGTGAAGAAGTCTTTTGAGTTATCTTAATAAATAATCTGTAATTATATATATATAAATGTGGTGCATAAGTCGCCACATAATTGGTGACCCCTACAATTGAACAGCACACCATAATTGGTACAACTACAGTATAACAACACTACATCACCTAGCCGCCCAGTTGCGCCTACGAGGCCGCGCAACTGTAACTGGCGCAAACGACCAACGCAATACGCCACCTGTACGCCCACGGCCTCGGCAGCGGACAAGATATCCAATGGGCGTCCAGCACCGATCTTACGGGCCTCTCGTCAGCCATCATAGAGGCGCCAGCCGCCGGCGATGGTGCCACGACCTACTACACTAACGCCAGCGATTTATATCAGCCGAATTTGACTGGTTCAGCGCAACAACATGACCACAACCATCAACAACAGCAAAATCCGCACGTACAAATGCAACTGCAATCGCAGGTGCAACAGTAACAGCGCAGTAACAGCAACAACGGACGCTACAACTGCAGTTGCCATTTCAACATCACCTATATTAAACTCAAATCACTATCTTTTCAACAGGACCTGTCGCTGGAGCAGCGCACATAAGTACAGTACCGCTTATCTACCAACAGCAATCATCATCATCATCTTGCTAGCAACAGTTCCTCCATATCCTGATGTACGAACTACCCAACTTCTGACCTCATCATCAACCAATATCACAACCTCCGACCACATATCAATTGTCGCAGGCACTACAAGCCGTCATCATGCAACACGCACAACCACAAATGACGCTACAATCACTGCAGCACATGTCAACGGTACATATGATCGACATCATTTAGAGTCCACAATGTATCGCTTCATCTGCAGTGAATCCGGCTCAACGCACTTTGCATCAGTCGCCGCCTCCACGCTTCATGCAACACTATCAAGTGCACAACGCCTCAATCAGCCCCCGCCCAGGTTGCCAACCGGCCGCCACGTTACGCTTCGGCACCCTACATTTCGCACTACCAACAATGGTAACCCATCGCCAACTATTCATTTACGACCGCACATCGAGTACGAATTTCCTCGTCGACAATGGCACGGATTTCGGCAACTCCGCTTTCTCGTAAACTAAAAATAGTAACTTCTTTTCGACTGCAAGCTGCAAACGGTAGCAAAGTCGGAACCTTCGGAGTTAAGACGCTTAACTCAGTCTCGCACGTTTAGGCTCCTATGCAACCGTCGTAGCCCTAACCGAGAACTGCACAAATATCCAATCGGTCGCTCGTAGACCCTAACCCAGTCTCGCACGTGTAGGCTCCTATGCAACCGTCATAGCCCTAACCGAGAACTGCCCAACTACCACTTAATCATACCAATTGGCCAGTGACAACAGTACTCTCACCAAGCAAATGAATTCGCTACATACATCAACCAGCCTAACTGCACCAAGCACCCGGACTAGGATCTAGTAAAGGAACTCAACCTTAAATAAGTCCAGCAGGACTTTATTTGAGGGGGAGTACTGTGGGCACACAGACAAGTCGTACCACATCTGGCAGCACTGTTTGTCAGTTATTCTATTATTTCATTCTCTTTATATTCTTCTTGGAAATTTACAGTTTCAACTGAAAGTGTAAACACAATGGCTACGACAGACTGCAAACTACATCTGTCAAATATTAAAATACACACGTTCTTATGGGCAGTGTTATTTTCACAGCTGCACGACTACACGACTGCAGGCCGACAGTTGTCGTTCTCGCTAACTTCAATATCATCCTATTTTTGCCAACGACAGTACGACGACAGTAGAGTTGACAGTAGAATGGACGATAGAAAGAGGAGGTAGAGTGGTGATGCCACTAATATGTAAAATGTAAAATTATTCACAGCTCTAACAAACTTGACGTTATTTTACAAATAAAAGCATAAAATAGCTATATTATAGCTCTATTATATCATTTGTAATAACAAGTGATAATTTTAAGCAAAAATATTTACTTATTTACTTATTTTTTGCATAAAAACTTTCACTTTGAACAAAATATTAAAATTTCATTGAAGTGAAAGGTATTAGTATGGCCACAACGAAATTGTGTACATGCAAAATGGACAACTGCGTTGTTTTGTGTACATGCCGGCCATTGTGTTGTTGTTGCTTCTCAAAATGTACATGTAGTAAGATGAACAACGACGTTTTCAGTTCACTGTCGTGCCGCTGCAGTCTGTCGTAGCCATTGTGTTTACACTTTGAATTCTAAGCTTTTAGTTTTAAGAAGCGTCACTTCTTGTACAGACGCCAACAAGGGAAGAAGTCTTTGGAGTTATCTTAATAAATAATCTGTAATTTTATATAAATGTGGTGTTTCATTCGCCACACTTATATAAATGCTAAAATGCAAAATCATTAGGGGTATTCTCTTGCTCTTGCAAGACCCGGTGCACGGTGCAAGAATTGCAGATTTACAACGGCACAACAACAAACACACGCAGAAAAATATTTGCAAGGGCTGTAAAATATGTCTGACCGAAACCTATGTATATTTGCGTGCAATGTCACGCAAAAATATAATTGCAACCCTGTTGTAGTTGCCATTTTACATAAAGACATATTACGTCGTTAAATTGTTGAGGAAGATAAGTTTTAAATGGGTTTTATTATTTCTATTTAAATTTTAAAGATTTGTTACAGTTTTTTTTCTTAAAAATGTATGCAGAAGGTGCGCCAATTCACAATAGCCATGCTTAATAGTCATTCACAACAAATTGACCGAATTAGCCATTCATATATCACTAGATTCTGCAATGGGTGCTCTCGTGCTCTTGTACATTTCGGTATAGTATTTTTGCAATCTGCAATCTTGCAAGAGCAAGAGAATACCCCTATTAAGTAATTTACATAAACATTTATTTTGCCAAAATATGTTCGCACAGTTCAATGAAATTTCATTTCACACTAATTTCGTAAAGTAATTATAGCGCTGCTCTTCTGGCGTCCCGCCTTTTTCACTAACTGCTGGTTGACGGCACCTTGATTGTGTTTTGTTGCCAGCTCAGAAAACAGATCAGGGTGCCTTGCCAGCTGACAAGCGAGAGATTCTGATCAAGTTATCTATGGTTCAGCTTTTAACGAGTAAACATGGCACGCGCATTAGTGGCAGCTCTTCTGATTGAAGAAATTTTAGAAATGGAGAAAGAGGAAGAAATTGCAAAAAGTGGCAAGAAAAAACGAATTTGGGTGCAAGATTGGCGTAAGAAAAGACCAAAACGTTCGCATACAAATTTGTTAAAAGAACTGGAAATATCTTGCCCAAAGGATTACAAAAACTTTTTAAGGATGGATGTTGCAGTTTACAACGACCTCTTGGCGCTGATAACGCCATTAATCGAAAAGCAAGATACTATTATGAGAGATGCAATTTCACCGAATGAACGTCTTTCCGTAACGCTAAGATTTTTGGCCACTGGAGAGTCCTACGAAAGTTTAAAATTTCCGTCACGCATTGCTACCCCAACTTTGAGCAAAATAATAATAGAAACATGTGAATCAATAGTAAAAGTACTCAAGGATTTTATTTCTGTATGTATTATTCAACAAAAAACATAAGACATTTTTCAAAATGTAAAAGACTAAAGCCATAAAGGGAGGAATATGAGTGCTTATAAACTATACTTAAAATAATTACATTTCAAAAAAGTTAAGTATAATCTGAATCGGTGAATAATTCATTAAAATTGCTATATTTTGTGGTCGCGTCAAGGTTGTTTCCATTCGCATGCGAATTTATGTTGATTGCAGGTATAAACTGAGGTTGTTGTGGTCCAGAGTGATGACTTGACTGTTGTAGAGTGATGACTGCTCTGGATGGCTGGAGTTTGTGCGCATGGGATTGAAGTGATATAAGCTAAGGACTTTGCAGCGGTGTGGAAACAAAATATTGTGAAGCTGCTGATGAAGTATCGCTCGAAAAAAATGGTGTTGAAGATGATCGTGGTGGAAAGCCATGCTGTGTCGTTTTCTTTTCGAATAATTTGTAGGAGTTTTCATCCAAGCGTTCCAATGCTCTTTGATATAAAACTTCCACTATTGCTTTGTTGGCAAAGAGTTGTTGTGTGGAAGAAAGTTTTCTGAAAAGCAATTCCCACGTTGAGCTAAGTGTGCTTGCATCGTCCTTCTGTTGGTTTGAATTATCAAGAACTTCAACTGCCTTAGCTAGCAACTCACTCCTTTCTTTTCGGCTATAATCTTTTTTATATTTCTTTGCAGAAGGTGTTCGATTCTAAACGATATAAAAAATAATATTGTTATTATTTCAGATGCCCAAAAATGAAGAAGAATGGAAAATTATTGCTACGGAGTTTTTTGAAATGTGGAATTTTCCGAATTGTCTTGGTGCTATTGATGGCAAACACATCAACATTAAAAGACCACCACATTCAGGAGCTTATTATTTCAACTACAAGAAAACATATAGCATTGTACTGATGGCACTTGTCAATGCAAAATATCAATTTACAATGGTCGAAGTTGGAGCTAATGGAAGAGTGTCTGATGGTGATGTTTATGGAAACTCAAATTTTGCAGTTATGCATGAAGAGAGAAAGTTAAAAATTTCTCCCCCAGTTAAACCACATGGTTTTGACAAAGAGCTGCCGTTTGTTTTTGTAGCAGATGACGCTTTTGCACTGCATGAAAATTTTATGAAGCCATATAGCCACAGAGGATTGACACACCAGCAGCTACAGTACAACTACCGAGTATCACGAGCAAGACGGGTTGTGGAAAATGCGTTTGGAATTATGTCTTCAAGATTTCGTATTTTGCTGACAACCATAAATTTATCCCCAGAAAAATGCTCAAAAATTGTACTTGCGATATGTTATTTGCATAATTTTTTAAGTAAACGTAGTAGCGCTTCATATCTTCGCCGAGTAGAAGAGAATGATAAGCAATTTATTGAAATGGCAGAATTACAAAATACCACAAGCCGAAACTATTCCAACAAAGCCATGGAAATTCGAAACATATTTTGTGAATATTTCAATAGTGTCGGTTCATTGGAAAATTAACTTTATAAAAAAAATATATATACAAAATAGTCATTAAAAATAAATGCATACTTTGTAAATTAAAAATATTGTATTATTTACTTACTTCTTCAACAATATCTTCTTCATTCTCCTCAATTTTGATTGAAGAGAAGCCGCTTAATTGCACCTGGTCCTCTAAAAAAGAGAGGTCATCAAAGTACCACAACGTAGGTACGTATATGTCCTTCACACCAGCGCCAGATTTTTCGCTTCGCTTTTTCTTTTTAAATTCGCGGCGGTAAGATGACCGTAATGAATTAATTTTACACTTTAAATTGTCTAAACTAGCGTTACTATCAATTTCTCTTAGTTTTGTTAGAAGCACTTCATAAGCTGCATTCTTTTTGTTTTTGTTTTTGTAGCACTCGCTTTTTACTTGCCACAGTTCTGGAAAACTTCTATAGAGTTCAAAGAACTCTTTCCAAAATTGTTCGTTCATGCGCGACACCATTTTTGTTCACTGTCTTTTTTCGACTGAAAAAATATACTGCGTGCATCAAGCAGCCCTTTACACGATCAAATTTGTGTCACACACCAGCAGAAAAATTAAACAAGTTTAAAAACTTTGAACATGTGTGACAAGCATGTTTTTTTCCCCTTTACACGGTCCAACTTGGTGTGATGTCACACATATGTGACCGTGTAAAGGCCGCTATTGAATCGCGAAACCTAAGGTTAGAAAGAGTAAAAACTATCGATTTTCAATCATGTCAAAATATAAACATAAGGGGTATTCTCTTGCATATATTTCCTCTTGATGCACCGGCACAACAACAAACACACGCAGAAAATTATTTGCAATGGCTGTAAAATATGTCAGACCAAAACCCATGTATATTTGCGTGCAATGTTTTAAAAATGTACGCCATGCATAATAGTCATTCACAATAAATTGGCCGAATCAGCCATTCATATATAGTATCCTAGATTCTGCAATGGGTGCTCTCGTGCCCTTGTATATTTCGGTATAGTATTTTTGCAATCTGCAATCTTGCCAGAGCAAGCGAATACCCCTAATAAAAGATTACGACAATGATAACCGTTCCTTTTATCGGTTTATACCATATTCAGACCGAAAATTTAAAAGATTAGATTATATTTAAGCATTTCATAACCCAACAGTGTTCTCACTGCCGTTAGAAAGATCAAAAAACAGCTGTTATTGTCATTCAAGAATTCACATCGCTTAATATTTATCAAAAGAAAAGATTGTCATATAGTATTTTGAAATAAAAAGACGGATGTTTTTAATATTTTCCATATAATAGAAATAATGGATGCATTTTTTCATTTGTTAAGTCGATTTTCAGATGAAATTAGATTCATTGCATAAAAATAAAATTTGTTTGTTTACATTTTTTTCCCTTTGTAGTGTCTAAATCAGCTGTGATAATGTAACAGATTTCCAGTGCTGACAAGTAGATTGCGCAAAATCAGAGTCGCACAGAGAAATTTAGCATGGATCAGTTTCAAATCATTTCAATGAAGTGATTTGGAACTGTCATTTTTGTATGGCGAAATCTTGATAAATTTTTAAGATTAGTGGGATAATCCATTAAACAGCCGAAATCGTGTCGTGTTAAGTGTCGGTCTGAACATGGTCTTAGGCTGTATTTTGTCTTATCCATCTGAACATCAAAACCTACTGAACTCGATTAGCTGTCAAAGTTCAGTAGGTTTTGACGTTTAGCAATTGCTCTCTCACTTCCAGTGAGAGAGGAGTTAAAGATCTCTTTATCTCTGATTTTTGGTCTGTATGGAAATATTGGTACATTCTTATAGACGCATCATCAAAATAGCCAAGCCTGATGTTTTTTAAATATTTTCGGGAGATTGTGACTGAAATAGAAGAGGAATTTGAGGCGTCTCAGTGATGCTCAATGATTTGGATGAATGAGGTGAGGGAAACCATGCTGGCCAATATAAGAACACGGCTGAGTTTTTCAAACAAAAACATTTAAGGACTCGTCAAATTTTGGAAAAAGTACTTTAGAGCGATGAAACAAAGGTGGTGTCAGGCATATAACCCAGATACATCTCAAAAACCGTTCAAGACAGCGATGGTATCGTGATGGTCTGGGGGATCGTCTTGATACGGCGTTGAACAGTTGGGGAAGATAGATGGTAGAATGAACCAATTTTTATACCCGAACATTCTCAAAATTATTACAAAACTTTCTCGATTGATGCCTGTGATTTTTATACATGACAATTATCCACAGCACATAGTTAAAAATTTGAAGAATTGGCTCACTGCAGAAATTATTAATGATGTAGACCCCATTGTAAATTTATGGTGCTATGAGGCGATGCTAAGATACAGATTGCTAAAAAAAAATTCAAAAATGTTAATGGAAAGTTTGCACCGATGATACCAAGCAATTTTGAAAAATTGTTGACCTTACTACAAAGTAATAACACCTTAGAAATGTCGTAACAAATTTTGTTATTTTCCACAGAAGCGGTACACTGCACTATTTATGTGTGCAGAGCTAAATGTGAAATTGGAAATTCAATATTTATTTTTAAAATTAACTATTGCAAATTTCTTTTAAATTTTTTGTACTTACTTATTCCTCAATTTATGCTATGCTTATGGAAAACTTTAGTTGGGTTAATTTTAGAATAGCATCCCCGGATTTCGGGGATAAAATAGGTATAAATGGAAAGGTGACGCTCTCCAAATCCAGAGCTCATAGTATGGGTTCGATGAGAGACAGGTCCTCGTCCTCGATCTCTTCATCAACCTGCATCTCCAGCCCTTCCAGGAGCTCTTGGGTGGATGGCAGCATGCCATCTTGCTCATTGGGGAGCTCGTTGCTCCTGCTTTCATCCGTGGCGGTGGTCACAGCCTTCCCAGCCGGGATGGGATCGTTGGGGGACTCGTGCCGCTCTCCCGTAACCACAGAGGCAGTCGCCTCCTGCACTGCTGAGCTGACTACGGATGGAGCCGGTGCTGTGGTCATCCCCGTCGTAGGTTCTTGGCTCGCCGTTGACGTTGCCTTGGGCCTCCATGGCCTCATTACTATTCTGCCGAATCGGAAGTTCAGCTTGAATCCCTTCTGTCTGATGTATTTGTAGGATTCATCGTCTACTGTTATGTTGAGGTTCCACCCTGAATCTACAACACTGCTCGATACGAACTTCCACGCCGTGGTTCTTAAGCCCACGTTTTGGTTTTTCACTAAACCAAGCGCATGTCGTAGTTCTTGTCCGCACTTCTGGGGAAGAATACCACCATATTTTGCAGTTGTGGTATATCATCGCCTCTGTTAACACACAGGGCCGAACCCTTCCAACCCTCTAGCCTTGGCGTGTTTTCCGTTAGAAGGTGGCCGACTTCTCATCTTGACAGTCGACCAGCAGCATACCACCCTTAAAGAAGATGCCGTTAAAGGCGCCATTGTACTCATCGCCCACGAACAAAGCGTTCACTAGGCAGTCCTGGAGAGCAGTCTGCTGTTCGGACCCTAGGGCCTCCGCCGGGTAGTAGCGGGGCAACACTGCCATTCGAGTATTTTCGGCTTGCGGCTCTCGTCGGCTGCTGGTTGGGGTTGGAGCGTTTTCCACTGGCTTCCTGTGGTTTATCCTCTCGAATTCTTTTAGACCTGGGTGGCCCCGTAGGAGTTATTTGGCTGCTTTTCCTCTTCTCTGTTCGACTGGGTTCCTCTTGGGGTGCCAGCTTAACTTCGCTCCGTCCCACCGACGAGGCTGCTTTGGCTCGGCGCCGCCTCTGATTTCTGCGTCTTGTTGCAGACGAACCGTTGGCACCTGCGCGTTGTGCATTATTAGGAGAGGGGTTGCTCCCCCTGCTCCTACTCAGAGCCCACTTTTCAGCTGTCTCCGACGTCATGTCGTCTTGAAGGAATCTGAGGAACGACTTGAGAGTGGCTCCACTCATTCCCGCTCTTCGTGGGTCGTCGTGACCTCCTCGGCGTCCCGGTTCCGAGGTACGTGGGATGTTCTCTTGCCGCTGCAGGAGGGCACGTCGTCGTCGTCGCGCGTGCTCATCAAAGAGTCCTTGCTTTTCCGGCGACAGGGCATTTAGGAAGCTGAACTTTCGTCTAGCCCCTGGGCCACTCTCGCTTGCGGTACTTGTGCAGCTGTTCGCCGTTGTTGTTGATGTTACTGCTTTGGTTGTTGTCGTTGCTGTTGTTGTTTTCCTTGTTCATCTTGTTCGTACGACCGTTTAGCCCGTATTGTGGGCCTCCCGGTCTATTATTTTGGAAGGGGAATCTGAAGGGTCCGCCACGCCAGAGCCCCTTAACGCGGTAAGGCCGTTACTTCCCAAGGCGGCCCGGTGTTGGGAATGCTCCGTTCGAACACAGCCGAATTTACCTCCTGGCTGCAAATCATCCAATGGGCACGGGAGTCGTATAACACCCCGGATTAGGAGGTGGCAGCTCTTGGTCGCCGCACACATGCAGCCTCTGCCAGCCCCCAGGAGAGATGCTATGTAGCATCCCCCTGATGGTTGGGAGATGCCGTACTGTGTTGCAGTTTAAGCCCCTGCACCGCGACAAGGTGCCTACCATTCGCTTAGTAACACTTCACTATAACGTTTCTGTATATTATTTTTTTGAATATTTGTTGTAAATAAAGATTTATTTTAATTATTTTATTTTAGTTAAATTCTCTGCATTTGCTCAATAAGAAAAGGGTTGCCAGGGTTATTTTTTTTGCCGCGCCGTGGGGATGCTATTCTAAATCGTAGCGCTTTAATTTGTTCTCGATTTATATTAATAATAAACGTCGTTTTATCAGAGAACATAAAGACATTTGTAAAACTTAAACCAAGAAATTTAGTTCACAACCATAAAACTCACGCTGTGAATTGTTAACATTGTTCTCTCACATACTCAACCAGGGAATGTGAAGAAAAATAAATATATTTTACGCCAAAATTATATATTTTTGAATGAGTATTGAGTTAAAATTAAGACAAATATGTACACTTGTTTTCAGTTTTATGTATTCTAGACCTCAAATAACTAAAATAAATATATTTGCATAGTTATTAATATTCTGTTTACAAAATTGAAATTTCAAACTAAGTTGCATATCAGCTGATTGTTCTTGTCCGCATTACCAACCTAATTAATTTTTAAGCGAATATATGGAATAAGCTAAGTGCGTTTTATTTGTCCATGATTTAGCTATTAGCTTATGATGGTCAATAACACCCGGCTATTTTCATTCATCAAATTGAGGTTTCTCGTCTTGCCAACTACTTTTTTGGGGAAAAACCTTGCTATTGTGAATGAAAAAAGCGATGAACTGGCAATGCCTCTAGTTCAATATACAACAAGAATGATAGAAACAAGATTGCGCAATGAGGTGTTCAAATTTTGTTCGTTCTGCGCATCTACGTCACGGTTGTCCAACGTACAATCAGCTGATTTTCTGTTGTTTGTTTTTCTTTGCAATAAGAATCAATTTTGTATTGTAGGCATACAAAATCATGAATATCATCAAATTTAACATCAATATAAGTGAATATTAATAAAAGATATCAATATAAGTGAATATTTAATAGTGAACATTTACCTACATATTCATTTAATTGTGTTTTCATTGTATTATTTAAGTTTGTCTCTTTGCTGTGTTTGTTTCAACCATATATGTACATTTATGCAAATAAAAAGATTGAATATTTTGTGACCGAGTATCAATTTATTGTCTTATTTAATTTCTTTTTTTGCTATACATGTGTTCGATAAAGTTTCTTTTATTTAAGGAACGAATCCTAAAATACATTCTTGCTCTGAAAACAATTATTTTTTTACTTTCGAGCTACAATTTACAAAATTACTTAAATCTAAGTGTTTCTGGTGGTAATTTGTACATATATGCAAATCAGTACCATTTACATCGTCAAATACTGCTTGCAAGGGTCTCATATGCTCCATCAACATTTCTGTTGGTTTTGAGAGTCCTCCTTCAGAAAGGTGATCCACCCAGGTATAAGACGAACAATTTTCTGAATTGGCACAAATTTCGGGGTTGTCTTTATTAAGTTTGTGGCAGATGTACCTAAATGAATTTTCAAGCCCGTCGTTGTTGAGAATCTTCAAGTCATCATTTTTCTCAATTGGGTCAGTGGAATTTAGATCAACTGACACTAATGCATGCAATATTGCCTGCAAAAATATAATAAACATACATACATTAGCATAAAATAAAGGGGGATAAATTGTTAGTTAAGATTATTATTACAATTAGGATAAGAAACAGTGGTTTAAACGAGACTCCATCCTTTTCTGCCATTCATTAGCCTCTGCAGGAGTTAATCTGGTTAACGTGAGAAAAGCGCTAGGTAGCAACTTTGTAAGACTCCGCGAACTTAAACCTGTAAGAGTGTTTGGTTTTAAAGAAGTAAAATTATTGTAATCAAAATCCTATAAATTACCCATTTCAAACTGCAAATTTCTTTCACATTCAAAGGCGCGCGCGAATAATAAGTCAACCGTGACGTCACCAAGAACAGCTGACTGAAAGCAAACATGCGCATTGCGCAATCTTATTTCATCATTCTTGAATATACAAGATATGATAGCTTTATGACAAGCCGACATAATTATATTTGGCTAAAGCGCCCATATTAACGAGCACACAAGTGCGTTCGATCGGTATGTGTGCGCTTGCGGTTTATCGTGTATGGGCTTGTTCGCGTGCCGATCCATGTTCGCGAAAATGTTTGATTTTTTACGATCGGTGCGCGAACATGTTTATCGTATGGCGTTGTCGGCGCACAAAATCTCATTTCTCTCGTGTCGCCGAACAGTGAAGATCGCGGACAATGGCAGAGTTAAGGGGAGAGCCGGCTTTTCGAGGCTTCAAAATCGATTTTTGAGGATTTTTGGGAGGAAACAAATTATTGATTCAAGCAGAAATTTCTAGGCTTTATAGTTATTTTTTTTTTTTATTTTATAAAAGCTTACATAATAATACAATTATTATACAAACTTAAGAAAAATACGCAGCACTAGCATCATGGGCTATCGGCCTTCACTGGTTATGTTATGCGTCGAAGAAGGTCGCTGTCTTTCAAAAAGTTGTAGATTTTCGAAATGTTGTTGCTTGAGGGATCCATCAATAAAATTATTGGATCAGTATTATTGAAGTTTGACAGTCTATGAGTTTGAAGTGCTGGACAATGTTGCAGAAGATGCAATAGATTTAAATCTGAATCACAAAATGGGCATTGGTTGATCTGAGTGCCATTTAGTATGTGAGCGTGTGTGTGTTAATGGAGTGTGTCAATGCGAAGTCTGATATATGGAATGATATAATTAGATGAAAGCGATGACGGAAAGGATGGTTTGATGCGATTTGAATTTATTTTAGAGTAGTGGTGTCTGTAATTCATCCAATCAAGCGCCAATTTAGTGGATCTTTGTTGAATAATAAGCCGTTTTATATCACTCTTAACAAACAAGGCAGATGTAGTTGTTGGAGTGATGCACACCTCCTTAGCCACCGAGTCCGCAAAAGTATTTCCAATGATTCCAGAGTGACCGGGTATCCACATTATTTTTAGTCTATGTGCTAACGAAAACAACAGCGATCTAATGCCAATAATAGCGTCATTGTAGTTACTGCGGTTTTAAAGCTTGAAAAACACGATAGACCATCTGTACAGATGATGAATTTACCAAAGGTTTTGTTGCATACTGGACAGCTTTGAGAATACCCATAGCTTCAGCGGTAAAAATTGAACAAAATGGGAAATAATAAACCATACGATATTCTTTTTGTTGGTTATCATCAACTACAGCAAAGATGTATGCGACGATTTGGAGCCATCAGTATATAAACTGCCAACCAAAAGATTTGAAGTGCGCAGATAATTCCAAAAATCGAGATTTATACACAGTGCTTGGAGTGATGGATTTGCGAAGAAAAGTAAGATCACTAATGAAAGAAGATTCATTTACTTTCCACGGTGGAATATATTTACTGCAAGGCATCAATATTTTAAGCGGCAACTCATTGGTTTTAGCAAACAAAAGCACTTTTAAAAAATAGAAGACGGTATTTTAGGAGACCTCTTTCTGCAAAGTGATGATTGAAAGTCCACTGAAGAGAAACAACGAACTGAAGAAATGATAGGGCGCAGCAAGCATCTTTAGATGATTCTTAGAATGATGTCCATAAATTTCCAAGCCATAATTAATTACAGATGAGATGAGGGCTTTAGTGACGTTGACCAGTAAAGCCGAGCCGATGAGTGAGCGCTTACATGAGAGGTATTTAATAATATTTAAATTAACAAAAAGTCTTTTTCTTATATACTGACAATGTTTCTTAAATGTATACTTAGAGTCTAATACAATACCAAGGAACTTAATACTATCTGTACACAAAATGTTTGTATTATCAAATGTGAGCGTTGGGATAGTACATTGATGTTTTTTACAAATATGAAAAAATTTCGATTTAGGAAAAGATATTGATGTGCCTGAAGTAGAGGACCAACGAGAAAGACGCAATAAAATTTCAGAGAAAGTAATTGTTACTGAAGTCAAATTTGAAGTTTTTGAGAATAAAATTAAATCATCAGCATAAATCTGATGCCGGATAGTAACAAAATCTGATAGAATGGTACTGATTTCATCAAATGCAATAGTAAATAGGATCACCGAGAGCGGTGACCCTTGTGGGGTACCATTATCTAATGGTAGAACAGAGGATGAAACATTGGATATGATAACACTTAATTTACGGTTGGATAGGAAAGATTTGACAAAGTTAAAAATACGAGAACCCAACTCTCCACCTACTAAGCTGTCTTAACACTACATGAATCCTAATCCTGTCAAATGCTTTTAGGAAATCTAAAGAAAGAATAGAAACATGATTTTTGTGGGACAGAGAATCAGAGATAAAATGATCAAGGTGCAGGAGAGCATCCAACGTACCCTGCCCCCTCTTGAACGCAACTTGGTTGTGCGAAATGAGATTATTAGATTGAGCATACCAGGCGAGTCTAGTAGCAATAATCTTTTTAATCAATTTACCAAGGCAAGGAAGAAGGGAAATGGGACGATAACTGCTGACCACACCAGGAGGTTTACCAGGTTTTAAAATAGGAATAATCGCGCTAGTCTTCCAGAGGACAGGGTAGTTGCCACTGAGAAAAATACTATTGTAAAGTTTGACTAGACGGGATATAAGGAATGGAGGAAGGTGCTTGATGATAAGGTAAGAGATTTTATCAATGCCAGGAGTTTTGCCCTTGACTGACGAGAGGGCTAAATTAAAATCAAGTTCAGATATATCGGCATCTAAATATTCAGCTGATTGAGATAAGGTGGAAGGAGGAAGGTAAGGAGAGCAAAAGAGAAGAAAGGTTGCTAGAGGAAAAATCAGAAGAGAAATTGGAGTCCAAAGAAATATTGGAAAAGTGGGTGGCAAACTCTAAGGCTATATCTTTGGGATATAGTAGAGTGCCCCGAGGAGTATTTAAATAAGTGATAGGAGAAGAAGGTGATAAACCAGCCAGTCTTTTCATATCAGTCCAGATTTTTCTAGAATCCGAAGAAGAAGTGATATTATTCGTAAATTCTTGGAAACAATGAACCTTAGCTGCCTTAGCTTTATGGCGAAAAAGTGCATTGGATTTTGTAAGCTATTAAGTTTGCACTAGAACGTAAACGTTTAAATTGATGCCATGCGTTCTGTTTCAGATTTCTTGAGTGCAGAAAGCTCATTATTCCACCAAAGAGGAGCAAGCTTGACTTTGGTTTAGGAAGAAGAAAGGGGAAAAAGAATAGTTAGAAGCAGAACGTATAATTTTTTGGATTCTAGAAGCCTCTTGATTTATATTGGAAGAAAAGGGGAAATAACGTGAATGCGAAAAACAGGCTTCTTCAAACCTATCCCAATCAGCCGAATCAGTTTTAAACCGAATCCTGGGCTTAAAAAATGAATGAGGGCGAGAAGTAGATATTTTGGAAAGGATGGGAAAATGATCACTGCCATGGAGATCATCAATACAACACCAAGATATTTTTGAGGAGAGGGAGGCAGAACATATGGAAAGATCAATATTAGTGAAGGTAGAGTGAGTGGAAAAATGGGTGGGGGAACCATCATTTAAAACAATGCAGTTGGATCTTAGTGGAGGCATCCTCAATGCTACGTCACCTTGGAGTTAGCCGAAGCAGAGCCCCAAAGGGGACTCCCAAGCATTGAAGTCACCACACAAGATAAAAAAGGATTTGAACCGGAAGGAATAAAGATTTAAAAATTCAGTAGTAGAAAATGATTGATCAGGAGGGGAATAAGCACAGATGATTGAAATTTTATAGGGGGCGAGGATCTCAATAGCTACAGAAGGAAAAATTGAAAGGGGTATGGGAAGTAATACGTGGGGTAGATTTCTTTTAACTAGGATGGCAACTCCCTGCTTGTTGGTGGTGTTATGTGGGAGATTAATAAAATATCCCACATAAGCCCTAGGGGTAAAAGCTGAGGCATTATAAGATAGGTGAGTTTCATTCAACAGGATAATAGATGGATTGTACGATTCCATAAGTAACTCTAAGTTAATATAATTATTAACATAACCGTTAATGTTCCATTGAAGAAGTGTAATCATATCATATGTAAACTTATAAAAGAAAAAAGTTAAGCTACGAATATTTTATTTAAACTAAATGTCTTCATTGTAAGAAGGAAAATTGGGTAATGCAAGAGGATCTTGCGAGCAGGAGAGGGTGGGGGGGGGTGTGATAGGACAGGAGGAAAGGATATTGAGAGGAGAGTCAGAGATGGATAAAGGGGAAAAGAGAGGGGAAGGAGAAGTGGCAGAAGAGGAGGTAGGATGGGTTGGAAGGGATTGTTTAGATGAATTGATGTCTGTAGTTGTTGTTAGATTAGTTTTGGTAGGATTGTTGGATTTGTTATTAGGTGTTGTTTCATTATTGATTTGATTAGTATTGTTAGAAATTTTAGCTATAGAGGCAAAAGAGTTTGCATTAGAAGTTGTATGAGAAAATTGAATTTTATACTTGGTAACAGCTTCACGCATACTACATTTATAAATAGTTTTAATTTTTAATATTTCTTTGGATTGTTGATATTTAGGGCAAGTATTAGATGATGCCGGGTGGTCGCCCGAGCAATTTGCACACATTATTCTCTTACATTCAGTAGGTGAGAGTATGATCGGAAGGGGAGGTTGCATGAGACACAAGAAGGTGAATTACGGCAGTATTTTGCTGTGTGGCCAATTAATTGACATTTGCTTACAACGCATAGGATTAGGGTAATACGGACGGACAGTGAGGGTTCCTCCAGGCAACATCAATTCTTTCAGGAAGTTTGTATTTATCAAAAGTTAATAAAACTACACCCGTAGGATTACGGGAGCCGTCAGCAATTCGTGAAAACTTATGTACAGCAGAAACACCCTGCTCCTTTAGACCATCAACAATATCTTCTTCTGATAAGTTATTCAGGAATGGGGCGTATATGGTGCCTTTAACCAGCATTCAAAGTATTATGAAGCTTGACATTGATATGACCTCCGCCAGGTAAAATTTTTGCAGAAAGAAATTTGCTAGCTGTTTTGTTGTTATTTACAAAGAGCAGTAGGCTACCATCACGTAGCTCAGTAACTTTACTTACTTCCTTACTGATTGCTTGAATACCTTTATACGTAGCGAAGCATGATGACGAATTAAGTGGCTTGTTGTCGTCCAGCGATGACATGACCAAAAATTTTGGATCATCCGTGTTTGAGACTGGTAATTCTGGAAATTGGTCTAACGGGATCGGATTTGGTTTTTTTCTTTTCTTTTTCATTATTGGAGATAATAGGGAAAACCTATTATCCCCTAATTTGGTGGCCCCAGGGGCCATAGTAAACGCGAATTTTAGTTTAACAAATTAAGAAATTAAGTGATTGAAAAGATATAAAACGATAAAAAATTAATTCACAAACAAAGCACGAGCGTAATATAAACGCAGAACAAACCGTTATACCGTTTTAACAAACTCAATAAGCACAGAGCGAAAAGCAACCGGTTACGATGACAGTTCGACGGTGAATGTGCTTTATAGTTATATATTTGAACATCTTTCACAAATTTTTTGGATACGAAATCTTTGATATTCTGCCTTTGGGAAGCAATTACCCGATGCATCTCGCATGTACATTTTTCGGACGGCGGCCAGGATGCAGGTCGCAATTTCTATCGGAAACAAAAAATTCAAAGAGATTCATATTTTTTATTAACTTATCTTCTAGTTAAACTAAACAAATTCCAAAAAAAAGTGTAAAATTTAAAATTTTATTAAAAATTTAATAAGTAGTGGCTTTTGACGAAAACAATGTTTCTTTATGCTGTTTAAAAATATGTTAAAACTTGACTTTTCTTAATATTTTTTTTAGTTTAAATATAAGATAATTTTATGTCAATGATAATAAACTTTGCCCTAATTCCATACGACGTTTAGTTTTTTTTTCTATCCTGCCCGCCAATTAAGAATAATCGTAAAAATGAAAAACCGAGAAATCACGCTTCAAAGTTTTCGCTTTTTGCCTAAGCGCTCATATATATACATACATAGTGTAAGAAAAATAAAAGTTGGAATAACTTATTAACGAAATTCCATGAAATAGATAAAAATGCTACATTAGAAATAAATTCCAAGAAATGTTCCGCTTGCCTGTCGCACATGTTAACTCTGTGAAGAACGGACGCAAAATGGATTTGTGTGTCGTGTATGGGCAAACGAATTCATATACCGATCGAACGCACTTGTGTGCTCGTGTATGGAGCACTATAGAGTACTTCCATACAAAATAAGCTAATAGCTTAATTTGCTGGTCAAATAAAACACAACTAAAAAAAACTGTAAAAAAATCTTTATAATTTAAATAGAAATTATAAAATCTATTTAAAATTTACCTTCCTCAACAATTTAACAAGAAAATATGTATTAAAGTAAAATGACAGCTAGCAAAGGGTTGTAATTAATTTTTACATGTAATTGCACGAAAATAAAGATGGGCTTTGGTCTCGACATATTTTTACAGTCATTGCAAACTATTTTTCTGCGTGTGTTTGTTGTTGTGCCGTTGCATTAGGTGGAAAAATCTTGCAACTCGTGCACCGTGCAAGCGGTCTTGTGCGCGCATTCATGTGCATATTCTTACATTCATATGTATATACTTATATGTACATATATTTCGCATACACTCCGAACAAATAATACATAAGCATACAAACATACAGGTATGCGGTATTACGTGAATATGTCGCCAATAAGAATTTAAAAGCATGTTATAAAAAACAATAATTAGCCTAAATAGCAGAAACGGCACAAGTCAGGCAGCCATTGGCGAAGCTGGAAATGTAGTAAATCTTACAACAAAACATTTTCGTTCATAAACGCAGGCGCATATGCCACCGACACCTCATCTTCTCATGAAACAGACGCCGTAGCCTCTCCCGAGCGTGCCTTTGCTGCCACAAGCCACGTTGGCGACGATGGCAAAAGCTAAAAATCATAAATTGAACAACTTTCGATGATTTTCACAGAAAGAAGTGACAAAAGTAACACGCCGTTGTCGATTTACAATATTTGTTCAAAATATTTTTCCGTGACTCGCAAAATCTGCGTGATATGTATGCACGCGCATACATCTTCATACATTACTTACGCACGATATGTAGGGCGACGCCAGCCGAGCAACACAGTGAAAGCGAACAATGGCGATCGTTTGTTGCCTTCTTTCGGCGTCAAAGTTGGGATTTCGTACCAACAACACAGCCAGTAGCGCTTTACCGTCGTCAGTGTTTCGACATGCCATAGGACTGCATCAACGAGCGACCGACTGCAAAACGAATATATTAGAATACACGTTCTTAGGGCATCACGTTACCGAGCCAGCCGCACAACTACATAACTGTGTCCATAAGAACGCGATGTGGATTAACGACAGATCGCTTGCAGTCCGTCGTGCTTTCAATTTGTTCGAAGTTACTTGACTTTTGATAAAACGCAAGTGCCTCAGCCCATTACCGACCGTGATGACATTGGAGATGCGAAAGAAGCGCACGCGACACTTTCTGTTACTATGAATGGATGGTACATATGTATGTAGATATAGGAGCTCAGTATTGTAAACATACAGACAAAAGTGCCAAAGAAATAATATATATGTGCAAACAATTGTATATGCCATAGAAATTCTATTGGTACAAATATATGAATGATAACGAAATAATGAATATGCATATTTCATGAAAGGTAATTAATTTTTTTGAATGAAAATTCATTTGACATCTTCGCTGTAATAAGACGAAATAAATATAACTTTTGAAATAATTAAAAATTGCAATAAAATTAATTATTTTTTTATCTATTCTTGATGATTTTGGAAAAACTGTAATTTTACAATTTTTCTGAAAAAATGTTCATATGATTAAAGATCACGCATATGTGTCTCCAGAGAATGCTTCATTTCTTCTTTGTGTGATTTTGCCATTTTTCTTCGAGCATTCTCTTTATTCATTCTGCATGCATTCAGTCGTTTTACATCGATTTCTGATTACTGAAAGTGCTCAATTCTCAACAGTTCAGATTTATCGGCCAGAGCACGCACGAATCATCATACGATTCTCGACGGCAACCTCTCCATAGAACTCTGCCGCAGCAGAGAAGGCAAATCGAAATCTGCATGATGGTTCGATTGCGCTACTCAGCTGTGAAGCTGATAGAACTCGCAAAGAGGAAGTCGCCGTGCTCTGATCTATTTGAAGCGAGAATAGTAGCACTTCTGCAGTGGCAGAAAATATGTAAAACGACTGAATTCATGCGAGAATGAATGAGAAATGCTTTGAAGAAAAATATGCAAAAGTCACACAAAGAATGTAATGTAAGCATTCTCTGGAGACATATACACATAGTGATCTTGTATCATATGAACCATTTTTTCAGAAAAATTGTAAAATTTTAGTTTTTTGCAAAAATGTAAAAATTAGATAAAAAAATAATTAATTTTATTTTTAATTTTTAATTATTTCAAAAAAGTTATATTTATTTCGTCTATTACATAGCGAAGATGTGTCAAATGAACTTCATTTCTTAAAAAAAAATTAATGACCTTCATGAAATATGCATATTCGCATTATTTCGTTATCATTTCCATATTTGTACCAATAGAATTTTTATGGCATATACATACATATATTATTTCTTTAGCACATTTGTCTGTATGTTTACGAAAGCAAATGCCAGCCACATTCATATGTACGTACATACTTCTTTCGTATCTCCGTTGTCACGGTCAACCAATGGCCGAAACTTGCGTTTTGTCAAAGAGTCTAGTGCTGAACAAATTGAGGACGACAGACTGCAAGCGACATCTGTCAAATATTAAAATAGACACGTTCTTATGGACACAGTTATGTAGTTGTGCAGCTGGCTCAATAACTGTGTCCCTAAGAACGTGTGTATTCTAATATATTCGTTTGCAGTCGGTCGCGCTCATTGTGCTCAGTACTTCTATGTGTCGAAACACTAACGCGACGGTAAAGCGCCACAACATTGTGTTGTTGGTAGAAAATCCGAGCTGTGCCGAAAGAAACTAACAAACGATCGCCGATTGTTACCGCTTCCCTTGCTGCTCGAACAGCGTCGCCGACAAACCAGCGTAAATATGTATGAAGATGTATGCGCGTGCATACATATCGACGCAGATTTTTGCGAGTCACGGAAAAATATTTTAGACAAATATTGTAAATCGACAACGGCTATGTTGCCACTTTTGTCACTTCTTTCTGTGAAGAAGCATCAGAAAGTTGTTCCATTTATGATTTTTAGCTTTTGCCATCGTCGCGAAAAGACGCTTGTAGGCAAAGGCATGCTCGGGGAGATGTTACGGCGTCTGTTTTTATGAATGAAGCGAGGTCGCTTGTTTTTTTTTTTTGGTTTCGGAGGGGGAATCTTCAAAGATATCGTCATTTTTCCGGACGATATGCACGATTCGTATTGGCCGCACGCCCAAGCTGGACTTGCGACACAGTACGCCTACGTACTAAACCCTAAACTCCGTCGTCTTTGCTTGTATTTGGCCCACGGGACCGCCGTTAGGCATTACATCGTGGGACCAAGCTTAGCCATTCGGCTCTTCATTCACACAATTTCGGTCTGATTCCGATTTATCCTTCTGTTTTCGCTGCGTTGCCACTCTTTCTTTCTTAACTCTTGCATAGCAATAGCTGCCCACGCTCTCATTCTGTCCCAGACCACCTTCGATTCGATCATGTAAGGCACTATGTTCTCCGGAGTCACGCGATCGTTTATCAAATTCTCTATTTCTAGTCTTTCCTTTTCATATTTTGGGCAGGAAAAGAAGATATGCAATGCATTTTCATTGCTGTTGCAGCAGTAGGAGCAGTTTGTTCCGTCGTCATGCCCGTATTTGTGTAGATATTCTCTATAGCATCCATGACCTGTTAAAAACTGCGTAAGGTAAAAATCAGTTTCCCCGTGTTTCCGTTCTATCCATGGTTGTATGCTTCTAATAAGCCTGTGCGTCCATCTCCCCGTAGTTGCTTCGTCCCATCGTTTCTGCCATTCAGTTAGGCTCCGTTGTCTTTCCTGCTTCCTCTCTTCATTTGTTAAGCGAGCGCCTTTGCTTTTCGTTTTGTCGAATACTCGCTTCATTTCCATGGCCATTATGTCTGGTGGCATGAGGCCTGATATAACTCCAGCCGCCTGATGTGATACAGTGCGGAAGGCACATGCAACTCTGATTGCATTCAGTCGTACTATTGATTTCGCCTTTTCTGCGTATGTTTTCTGCTGCAGCGCTATCCCCCAAATGGGTGCAGCATACATAAGTATAGACTGACTCACTTTGGCCAAGAGGGCTCGTCTATTCTGACTTGGTCCACCAATGTTGGCCATTGTCCTTGTTAGCGCCGCCGTCACCCTAGATGCTTTTTCACAAGCTTTGTCTATATGCGTCTTGTAACTTAACCTCGAGTCTATCATCACTCCTAGATATCTCAGAGATTGCTGTGTGGTAATCGTATATCCGTCAATATTGAGTGTAGCGACCTCTAATTTCTTCCTGCTTGTGATTAGTACTGCTTCCGTCTTTTGGCCAGCTAGTTGGAGCTTTGTTACCCTAAGCCATTCTTTGATTTTTTCCGCTGTATGATTGCACAAACGCTCTATTTCGTGAATTTCTTTTGCTACCACAGTCACCGCGATGTCATCCGCGTATCCAATTATTTGCACCTGCTTGGGTAATGGGAGGCGCAGCACTCCATCATATAAGATATTCCACAGGAGTGGGCCTAGGACTGAGCCTTGTGGAACTCCGCCCGTCACCATATAGCGTTGTAGTCCTTCGTCTGTCTCGTATAGCAGGACCCTGTCCGACAGGTAGTTGGAGACGATATTCAGCAAATAGGGTGGTGTTTTCTTCAATTGGAGAGCTCTTATTATATGCGGCCAGTAGGCTGAATTAAAGGCATTCTTAACATCGAAAGTGACTACCGCGCAGTACTCTTTGGAGCCATACATCCATCGAGTTCCTTCTATAGCTTTACTTGCGACGTCAGTAAGCTTTTTGATTGCGTCTATTGTTGACCTGTGTCTGCGAAATCCATATTGGTTATCGGCCAGTCCGGGTTGCTCTTTTTCGAGATGTTGCTCCAGGCGTACGCTTATTATTCGTTCTAGTATTTTCCCCACCGTGTCCAACATGCACAGTGGTCGGTACGAGTTTGGTTCTCCAGGCGGTTTGTTTGGTTTTGGAATTAGAACCAGACGTTGCATTTTCCAAATTTTTGGGAATAAGCCCTCTCGTAGGCACTTTTCGAACAGTCTTGTGAACGGGTCAGTGTTGTGTTTGATGGCTATCTTTAGGGCCCTGTTGGGTATGCCGTCCAGCCCTGATGCCTTGTTATTGGCGAACCTTTCTGCTGCCTCTACAACCTCTTTGTTAGTGACTGGTGTAGGTATTGTTCCGGTTTCTTCTGATCGATATTCTTCTGACGGTTGCGCGGGAAAGAGGGTTTCTACTACAGTCTTTAGTAGTTTGGAACAGGTTGGGGCTTGGCCTTTGTGTCCTCGGACTTTTGTCATCACTATCCTGTAGGCATCACCCCATGGATTTTCGTCGAGTTTATTGCACAGCTCTTTGAAGCAGCAGGCCTTTCTCCTTTTAATAGTTTTTTTGAGGTCGTTTCGCTTCCTCTTAAAACATTCCTGTAGCACTGCGTAATTCGTCGATTGTCGCCCTCTTTGGCACAGGCGCCTTGCTTTGTGACATTCGCTTCGTAGGACTTCAATTTCGTCATTCCACCAGTATGCAGGTTTCCTGTGCGTGCCTTGCCTTTTTCTGCACATAGCGGCGTCACATGCCTTGCTGATGTGTCGTATTAAGTGTTCCGCCTGTTGTTCCGTTTCTGCAGCAGCGTTGTTCGGGTTGCTATCCAATATCAACTTGAATACCTCTTCATCAAGGGTGTCGACTTTCCAGCCTCTGGTTTGGGCTTTTCTTGATGGACAGTATCCTTGTAACGGCGTGGGGTTGTCTATTTCTATCAAGAGGGCAAGGTGGTCACTGTGCGTGTATAGGTCGCTTACCTGCCAGGTAATCTTCCGCACCAGTGAGCTACTGGCAAAAGTTATGTCAATTACGGAACCGCGTCCGTTCTTTTCGAAGGTGTTCTTGTTACCAGTATTTAACAGCACAATGTCAAGCGTTGAGAACGCCTTTAGGAGCGCGTCCCCTCTCCTATTTGTGTGGGTGCTGCCCCATTCTATTGCCCACGCATTGAAGTCTCCTGCTACAATGTTCATTGTTGTATTGGCAATGTCTCGTACCAGATTATCTAGAACTCTTTCGTATTCGATTTGTTGAACGCTCGGTGGGATGTAGCAGCTGTAAAAGTTTATGCCACAAATTTTTGCACGTGTATAGTAGGCTTGTCCTGATAATGGCTTGCTTTGGAATGGCTTGTTCCCGCAGGCCCATACAGCAGCTTTTTTGTTTGATCAGAGCTCCAGTTTTCAGTACCCAGATTTTTGTACTGCTCGCTTATTATTGCTATGTCCACTTTTTGCTCAAACACCGTTTGCGTGAGTAACTCTTGCGCTGCTTCGCAGTGGTTGAGGTTAAGTTGCAAGACTCTCATGTTTTCGCTTTTTTGCACGCTTCTATGTACATATGACATTTTTTACTCCCAATTTGGTGATCTGTGCTCTCTCGACCATTGTTTTTACACGCGTCGCAGGATGGTTTTTTTTCGCATGTCTTTGCAAAGTGCCCCTTTTCTCCACATTTAAGGCAGCACTGGCTTCTGTCAGCTGGGTTGCTACAATTCTTCGCTTGGTGGCCATATTCCAAGCACCTATAGCACTTCTTAAGGGTCGGTCTTTCCCTGATCCGGCAAACAACCCATCCTATTCTTATTTTCCTCGCGTCAAGTAGGAATTTCGCCTGGTGAGCAGAGAGGCTTAGCACGGCTGTTTGCGTGCCCGCATATGCCGCTCTGATGCTTTTTATTGATGCTTTATCAATGTCATCTAGCTCCTTTATTTGTGCACGTATAGCACTGCAGATGTCGTCTTCAGAGGTTATTTCGTCTAGATCCCGAATCTCTATCGTTGTTTCGTGGGTAAGTGCTTTAATTTTTGCCTGATCCCCCAGAACTTTACCTATCTCATTTGTGAAGTCGCTTGTATTTTCCTTTTGCGCATCTTTTAGTTCTAGCAGCATTTCGCCTTTGGCCGTCTTTCGAATTCGGGTTACATTTTCACCCAGCTTCTGGAGAGCATCTTCTTTCTTAACTGCCCTAAGAATGTCGCTGTAGGTCATATTCCCTGTTCGCGCAATTATGATGGCATCAGGCCGTCGCGGCTGCTTATATGTCGTCCTCTTCTTCCGTTTTACCTCGGTCCAATCATCCTTTGGAGCACCTATGACAGGCTTATCTGTTTTCCCCTCTTTAGGCTGCCGTGACTCCTCGGCATGGGTGGGTTTGTTTTTCTTCGGTGGCGTCCGTCTTTTGGCCTGCTTTTCATCACGGGGTCTTTTTGGTGTTACATCCGTGGTCGGGGGCATATTCAGAAAGTTTCTTCTTTCTTTCATTTTTATGTGCTCACTCTGTGCTTTTCCATATAGTACTCCTATGTTACTAAGAAGGTCCCTTATGTTATTATTGATGGTTCGCTGGGGTGGACACATCAATTCCGTTAGCTTCTTAATTTCTTCTCCTAGTTCTCTCATGTAGTCTACACATGAGAGTGCTTGCTTAGCCTGTGGTGTGCTATCTTGCAGGGCTGGTGGTGATGATCTTGCCCTTGTCGGCTTTTCGACACTCAGAGCATTTGTGGGCGATCTACCTAATCTCGGTGCCCGTTTAAAGGGGTCTATATCAGAACTTGGTGTTCCCTGAGAGGAGTTTATATCTAGCTCCCTGCTAATTCCATTGTTCATTGCTCTAGGTCCGCTACTCATCAGAGCGGCATAGATGTTGCTACTGTTATCACTGTTGCTCGTAGCGTTGGTTGTATTGTTTCTCATTAAGTTATTCATTTTCTTCTGTTTTGTTTTACCAGCGCATCGTGTGTAGGGGGGCGGGCCGAAATAGACAGGAACGGGTATACCCTCGGTGTCTATGCTCCTACCCCAGTTCCCTGAGGCCTGTCCTTCGCTTGACCGGTCCCGGAAAACACGGACGGACCAGCGCTCGCCCGGGGCAACGCAGGCTACTAATCCTACGCCCAATGCACACTTCTTGACCAGAGCCCGAAGGGGCTGGTTACAGGCAAACAACGTGGCTAACACCTCGGCAGAGCAAGCTCACATCACCCTTTTCACACTAGCAACAGAGAAGTCGTTGTTAGAGTTTCGAGGGACTCCCAGTGCGCCACGTTGTGTACCGGTCAACTTTAGTTCTTTTAGCAGCCGCACCTAACCTGGTGAACAGACGCTGACCAGGGAGCCGCCCACTATGGGTCCGTCGCGCCTGGGTTTTTTTATTACTCATCACGCCAATGCGTGTTGAGGGGGACACATATTTCTAAGAGGCGGTGTCGGTTCGCCACCGTCACAGAAGCTTCAACGGATCTGCTAGCTTTTATACCGCATCCTCCACTCCTGTCGCTCATCGTCGGGGATTGCTTATTCGTTTAAACTTATTTCGCAACTAACCTGCTACTACAGGCCGTCCGGCTATCCGCGACCTGCCGACCCCCCCGGTAGCTTAGAGCCCAGCTAAAAAGTTAGTACACGATGTGCTGCAGCTGTACACTAAGTACGTGGAACGCAAGCACATCCTTCGGGTGTGTACGCATACATATGTATGTTTGTGCATTATTTGTTCGGCAATGTATGCAAATATATGTACATATAAGTATATATGAATGTATGAACATGCAGCTCAATGCGCGCGCATGTAATACATTATATTGATAAGTGATAAAATCATGATTTGAATTTCTGGATGCGCACATGCGTATACATACATACATAATAAGATTATGATATGAGCATGTGCAGAGACTTAAGATTAATATGATAGAAGATGTACATACATGTACACATACATACATATGTATGTATATATTGTTGTGATAAATTTAATTTCTATTAGTAGGAAATATAATACAAAAATATTTATTAGAATAGTATATTATGTAAAAATCAAAGAAAATTATTAAATATGCAAGTCCAAATTGACTATAAATATTACTATGCATGCATTCATACAAAATATACTCATATCATAATTATGTTTACATGTCAATATTGAATTGCCGACGGCAAAACGCAAAAGCATACATAATTGCATACATTGCGATTCCCAAGTTGAAAGAAAAATTGAAGCATGAAAATATCACAATGCTGTTGTTGGGAGCATCATAAGGAGCATGTATACATTTGGGTCTTCATATTTTTGGGCATGTGAGACAGAGAACACAATAAAAAATGTCTTTACGTTCTCTGTGTGAAACGTGTGTTTTGTACACATTTTTCGCTGTTAAAAGTGCAATATCAAAGAACTTATTTTTCTTCAATATTCTCTGCTTGAGCATATATGCCCTCTCATCATATGCCGTAAATACAAATATTTATTTCTCTTCATATTCTTTGTTGAATATGTGGAGAACTGTTAAAATTTTAACATTTCACAGCGGGAATTCTGTGTTTGTGTGGTGAGATTCCGTGTCGCAAATTTATCAAATGTTCGCTGTCGAACCTGCACCTTCTCTATGTTTTAAGTTCTCTGGTTTTAAGTTCTCTGACTGTGCGCCCCGAGTGCCCCATCTGTTGTTATCCTTTTAAGTGCAATTTTAGAAAATAAGAGGACGCATGAGCAAGCCAGTTTTTTGTACGTTAGATGGCGCAGCTAAAACTTAAAACTTCTCTGTGTTGCTTACCTGTGCCCCATCTGTTGTTATCCTTTTAAACGTGACTTTACGTGCTCATTTCTGCTAAATAGCATCGAGAATGGTGAATTCCTTCCTAAAATTCTATCAGCTCTGTTAGCGGTCAAATCGAACATGATACAGAATTCAATTTGCACCTTCTCTATGCTTTAAGTTCCCTGGATCATCCATAAAATATAGTATGCCGAGTCGGTTGCGCATAGAAAATAAACGAATCTGTAGGCGTACATTTCTTTACATTGAAATTAGTAATATAATTCTCATTTAATACCGAAAATGGTCAATTCTGCTATTTTCGAGTCTCCTGCTGCAAAACTCTGGTGAAACACGCTTTAAATTTCTCTGTGGTGAAACTCCCTCATCTTTGCCGAGTATCCCTGCGAAAGTTACGATGTCTAAAACGTGAACCTTCTCTATGATAAACGTTCTCTGCCTTTTCTATGATATACTTTCTCTGATGTGCGTTCATATTCGTACCGTACCTGTACAAATAAATCAAATATATCATTTGTACAGTATCTGGACAAAGAATTCAAAAATCATTCGTACAGGCCATGGAGAAGTAATTCAAAAATTATTCGTACAGTACCGTTTAATTTAATTGTGCATCGTACAAACAAAACGTTGTCAAGGAGACCGACAAATTTTTCTGAAAAATATAAACAAAACAAGCGTTTAGTAGTTTGAGAGTTCAGGTTTAAAAAATGTTTCATATATTTCCAAAACATACGGGAATCTATAATATACTTGACAATATTGAATATCTAGAATTGGAAGTGCATTTCCGTCACATTAACTCTTTGTTGAAATTGCCAAAGTTCGATCGGGCTTTCATCGATGTAAAAATCAATAGTTTAACTAAAAATATTGAAAGTGTTAAACAAACTGAAGACACAACTTGCTTGAGAAGAATTCGTTGGCAAGAAAAACTTTTAAGTCCTAGCGAAATTGAACTCTATAAAGATGAGCGAATTTGTCTCACCGATACACAAAAGAAGTATAATCAATGGCTATTGGAGGCTGGGGTGTCAGAAGTTTCGTCAGGGCACTCTTCATCGGTGAACGAAGTGAGCAAACGTTGTCATAAAAAGCGCAATAAAAAGTCGCGAAAAGCAGAATTTTCATCCAAAGAACGTTGGGGTGAAATATTTACCTATGTGCATGAGGACGACTTCAATCCGGATAAAGGTTCGTTATTATCAAATGGAGACAAGATTGAAAAACAAACGAGATTTTATGAACACGTAGCAGCACAGCAGTTTATGTACATATTTGCTGCCATATCACCAGACACACAATTGGTATCTCTTGCTTGGTATCCGGAACAGCGGCAATTACATATTTATCCAGATTTCAACGACATCGCCGTTAATCCTTATTATATTCAAGTCGACACAGATTATCGTCATTTGTACGCCTTTGCTGTGCATAATGTTTCAAAGCGCAGGCGTGTTGCAAATCCGACAACTTACTTGCGCCTTCCAGAGTTAACAGCACATTGGCAGGAAGAACGAGACTTGAACACCTTGTTTGATCTGCCACCGAAACGCACAACCCGTATATCATTGCTTTTTGAGTTACGTCAGGCGAATGGATTCAGCTATGACAATATTCACGTACGTTATCAGATTAAATTGCCAGCAAACACCATTCTCGAAGAAGGTGTGTTGAACGCCAGTACGCATGCTAGCTCTCCTGGTCCTGCTAATGTTGATTGCTTCTTCGGTTATAATTGGCAATTGACTCTGCTCTGCGAGGAGGACTTTGATCCTGCTCACTTGTTGCATGTATACTTCGAAGTAATTTCTATTGACAGCTGGGGTCGCGAACGTATTGAAGGGTATGCACACTATTCAACATATCTTTTAACCGGATCGAACTCAGCAAAGCTTATGTGTCTACGCCCATCCGAAGGAATATTAGAAACACTCACTCGTTATCTAATCGGTGGACGTCGACTATTTGATTTTATAAGTTTTTATACAGACACGGCCAAAGATACACTTATCAAATCACGGTACGGCTGTCGCATTCAAACCACGGGACAACTGGAGCTTCATTGTCAATGTTTCAGACAACGTCACTGTGAGTTGCTCACTCCATCGACGAACAAGACAAGTGGAATGACTTTGGATGATATTATGTTAGCGTATCGCGAATCTCGCAGGCGACTTGAAGCTGTGGTGTTGAAGTGACAACACTCAGTTCGGTTATACCTGATCCATCAGTGCTCAATTCGGATTTGTAGAAGAATTCTTTACAAACTTTAATTATATTATTGATGCCCCATGAGGAGTGAAATAGTTTGCTGAAAGTGAATAAGATCTGCTTAAGGCAGAACTTGAAATTTCTTGTTTTTGGGGTTTAATGCGGTTCCAAGTATGAGCAATTTTAAAACATCATATGTATGTATGTACACTGTACAGCCATGGGTAAAGAAAACGTGCCTTTTATAATTTTTTTTTAATATTAAAGAAGTTTTTTGTGAATTTTTCGTTAGTGTTTTTACGAAATGTGGCCAGAAAACTGAAGCAACGCTCTTACGCCTTTAAAGAAAGAAGTTCAAAGTATTGGAGCAAAAAATACTAGATACCAATGTGGAGAATTCATCGGTTCTTTATAAATATAAATAATACATTTTTAATAAAAATCACAATATTTTTTATTTTGGTCAATGCTTTCTTCCGTCGAATCATGAATTTATCTGCAAAATGTGCAACAAGTTAAATATTTACTACACGATATTGTTGTCTTTAAAAATACTTATTTAAATCTTTATTCTATTTTTTTTCACAAAAAAAGATTATCTGTACATTATTAATACTATTTTTACCACAAGTACTTAGCTTAACTGGATTATGACTTTAACCGACAGAGCCATTTTCATCAAGTTGCGGTTAGCGTACTTACAGATGGTTTGATTATTGTGGATGCGTGAGGAAAACAGTTCACAAAACTTGCATTGTGGACAAACTGTATAAACGACATGTACGTGCAAGCTCAGACGAGGACTCTTTTTGCCGCCCAAACTGATTTTCGTAGGGACGATAAAGAAAGGCAAATAGACTGTGCCGCTGGTACTCGGGTGTTATTTTCCGCAAAAAACCATATTGAGATTGTTCAACATGTTGTCCATAAAGTTCTGTTTAGGCGCCTAATATCCTTGACAGATGGCAGCGTTAATCCGGATTTACTGCGCACTTAATCAGATCCAAATTTGTAGGTGACAGACGACAGCTATGCGAGTTTGAAACTCTTGTAAACAGCTGATTGTCACAAGTATAGGTACTTCCAAACATAGATATAATTTTCGAAGCAAAAGGTTTCAAGCCAGGTTATTTCTCAAAGCTTCCTTATAAAACTGTTTCTTCAAACACATATGCCCAAATGAATTTTATAGCACTGAACCCTCCTAGTTATCTGAAACCAAAAAAAAAAATTTTATTAATCTAAAATAATGTCGTAATGGTCGGAACTACGGAAAAGTGGGGAAAAATTTTTTTCACAAAATAGCGACTGCCTGAAAAAAATTTTTTATCACTTTTTCTGACTATTTCGAATTTTTTAAAAATAATAAAAATAAAAATTTGGGGATGTGGCTAGTTCCAACCATAGACAAGCCTATAAAAAAGACTCTATAAAAATTTCAAGTAAATCGGTCCAATAGAACCTGAGAAATCGTGGGCATCGTTCCGAAAAAGTCAGTTTTGAGAAAAACGCGTTTAAAGTTTCGCGTAAGGTCTTTTGTTCGATTAGTTCCGGCCGAACCAGTTTGGATGCCGGGCCAGAAAAATGCCTATATCTCCGAAAATAATTTGAATTTTGAAAAATCTTCTTGTACACATATTCTTGAATAGTTAAACTTTGAAAATATAAAAAAAAGGAAATTTCGATTTTTTTAAATTTCTAGACTAGTACCTCTCAAGCTGTACTCGTAAACACAAACAAGGCGGCAGATCTCAAGCGACATCTGTCAAACAATAGCAGAAACTAGCCATTTTTGAGCAGTGTTGCCTACTCAAATTTGGTAAATTCAGCTAAATGCACGGAATTCTTGTGCATTACATGGGTCAAAAATAAATAAATAGAAGGATTATAACTCCAATACAAAATTCTTTATCGTGTGATGAGTAACGCAAATCAGAACATCCTTTCTCTTGATAAATCCACATGTTGGATCGACGCATGTTAAATATAATTGAGATCAATAGGCAATCAAGGGAAGATTTCCTAATCCACAAAAAAACTTATACGAGTTATAGAAATTTTCATTGAAACATTAAATTTTTCAAAAAGATGTAAAATATAGATTTAAACAGTTTTATTGAATTACTTCGCATTAAGTTCTTTGTTTATGTACATAAAACATGTATTCTGTAATTTTTGGCTGATGTATTTTTGCTTTGTAGTGATCGTGATTTGTATTATATTTGTATTTGAATAGGAATTTAAAACTTCAAAGAAATGCGTCATATCATTTTTGGATGGCGTTTGAAAAATTTTCATCTTGAGAATCCTCATTGTTTTCCATGGTGCTAGAAGTCATATCCGTTGGATCTGAAATATTCGGTTTTACAATAACAGATGACATAGTATCTCTGTTAAGTTACAGCTCACAGTCGCCGACGTATCGTAAGCGACTGTCTACCAGGCGCCATGACAAGTCTGCAGCTGCTACGTTTCTATTGTTTGCATCGGCATTTTATACCTGCGTACGGAGTTTCAGACGGTCAATTTTAGTATATTACCTGTGTATATATGAAAAAGTGTATATATTTTTGTCGTGAGCGTACATAAAATTTTAGAACAAATTCAGCAGTACACTTTTGATGCTCTGTGTGTCAACATCAAACAGGAAAAAAATAAAAATGGATCGAAAAGGCTCGAGAAGCTCTACAAGATATCCAGTACAAAAAGGAAAAAAAGGAGTTTTCGAGTGATTTTGATGTATCGATTGACGAAGGATTCAGTTACAGCATTCTGTGTTTCTCGTTAGTGTTTACAGCTTTGCAAACAATTTTAAAGTGCAAGTTGTGCGATAGTGACGTTACATTTTTGAAAAAATCCCTGCGAGGACTAGGATTTAAGTTGTGTGTGAAGTGTTCGTGTCAAGAATTTGACATAAATTCTTCTCCTATGATTAAAAATGCTTATGAAATCAATAGACGGTTTGTGTTTATGTAAAGTCAGTAGTTGATGTTGTTTTCAAAAAAGCCGTTTCAGAAGAAAAAAAATTAAATGTTGAAAACGGTTTGCTGAAGATAAAATCACGGTTTCTGGTGATGGATCATGGGCCAAGCGTGGTTTTACCTCACTCTTGGCGGTTGTGTCTTTGATAGGGAAATATTCTAACAAAATTGTAGATTTAATTGTCAAGTCGAAAGTGTTTAAAGCATGCGAGCAATGGATTGGCAAGGAAGAGTCGAGCGAGTATTTGGAGTGGCATGAAAATCACATTGAACATTGTGAAGCAAATCATGAAGGTAGTTCCGGTAAAATGGAAGTTGACGGTGTGATTGAAATGCTTCAGCGGGCTGTCGAGTATTTCCAAGTAAAATATAGTAAATATATTGGAGATGGTGACAGCAAAACATTTAAAAATCTATTAGATGCTGATCCTTATAACGGCGATCCTGTAGTAAAAAAAAAGAATGCGTACTGCACGTCAAAAAAAGAATGTATAGACGTGTGAAAGAAGCTAACAAATCACATAACCAGTATTTAAAAGCTAAAAAAGCTTGGAAGAAACTGATAAATATATTCAAAAAGATGAAGAAAGTAAAGATGCTGTCACAAAACGTTCATCGAGAAAAAATCATCCACTAGTGCTGCAACAAAGAAGTTGACTATTGCATTGACCAACGCCATGATGGTTAAACTAAGTACATTCGATGGCTTGTTTTTTTGCGAAATCAAGATTCTCAAGAAGAAATGAAGAAAGCAGTGTGGGCTACATACTCGTACTATCATTACATTTCAACGGATGAAAACCCCCAACACTTGTACTGTTCAATTGCATGGTGCAAGTATTTACAACATATGGCTAAGAATACTGAGGAAATCTACACACATCCTCCAGCATTTGATGAAGAAACAGCAAGTTTTTTGAAGCCAATTTACGTAGAATTATCATCCGTTGATCTGATACACAGGTGCTTGGGAAAAAACACCTCAGAACAACAACGAGTCGCATAATAGTTGCATCTGGAACTTAGTACCAAAGCATCATTTTAGTGGAAAAAAGACATTGGAAATTGCTTCATGGACAGCTGCGTGTATGTTCAATAAAGGATTTTCACCCGTCCTTAAAATAATGAAGAATTTTGGTACGAAAATTGGCCGAAACGCCTACTCGTACGATGAGGAGTATGATGAACGACGAATAAGCCATGCAGAGCGATCCACGTCATAGGCATCTAAAAAAGCAAGGGCATCTCTCAGGTCACAAAAAGTGGCAGAAACCGATGCGTATGAAGCCACCGAAGGGTTATTGTATGGTTCAGGCATGGCAGATTAATGTAAGTATAAATTTTCCACGAAAATTCTTCTCTTGAAACTTTCAACGCATTTTTCTCGAATCATCATTTTCTGAAAATGCCATGGTTTTAAAAAAAAAAGTATTCAACCGATTCCTTTAAAATTTACATACATATGTTCTTCTACTCATTTATAGTTATCGTCCCTACCAGAATTGTTTATTTTCGAAAATATTTAACAATTTTTTTTTACAATTTTTAACGAAAAAAACAAGATTTTCGTGATTTTTTTTTTTAATTTCGACATTTTTTTAATGAAATTGATTATATTTGGTAGGGACGATAACCGCAGAACTACTGAATAATAATCGATTCAATTTTTTTATTTCAGACAACATGAACAGCCGCTATCACCATGACCAGTGAACTGCTTTTTTTTGTTGGGGACTACTTAGATTTAAAAAAAATATATATTAAAAATGTAAAAAACGAAAAAATTTTTTTTTGAACATTTCAAAATACAAATAAAAGTATATTAAAAAATTAAAATGATTGAATTTTGTTGTCGCATAAAAAAAATTCCTAAAATATGGTAAAATGTATGCGTTCACATGAGAGTACCCCCATAAATATATTAGGGGTATTCTCTTGCTCTTGCAAAACCCTTGCACGATGTAAGAATTGCAGATATTTCCTCTTGGTGCACCGGCACAACAACAAACACACGCAGAAAATTATTTGCAATGGCTGTAAAATATGTCAGACCAAAACCCATGTTTATTTTCGAGCAATAGCACGTAAACAAATTATTGTAACCCTGTGCTAGCTGTCATTTTAATTAAATACATATTTTGACGTTAAATTGTCGAGAAAGGTAAATTTTAAATAGATTTTATAATTTCTATTTAAATTATAAAGATTTGTCACCGTTTTTTTTGTTAAGAATGAATGCAGAAGGTGCGCCAATTCACAATAGCCATGCACAATAGTTATTTGCAGTAAATTGACCGAATCAGCCGTTCATATATCACTTGATTCTGCAATAGCACCTCGTGCTTTTGTATATTTCGGTATAGGATTTTTGCAATCTGCAATCTTGCAAGACAAAAGATAATGCCCCTATTCTGTAATACTCGTAGTAACATTTTATGGGATAAATACGCGCGGCGACTTTTACATGAGTAGATTAGTCGACGGCGAATATCGCATTCGATGGAACGATGAGCTGTACGAGATATACGACGACACTGACATAGTTCAGCGGTTTAAAAGACAGCGGCTACGCTGGCTAGGTCATGTTGTCCGGATGGTAGAAAACACTCCAGTTCTGAAAGTATTCGACGCAGTACCCGCCGAGGGAAGCAGAGGAAGAGGAAGACCTACACTCCGTTGGAAGGACCAGGCGCCACGTAGCGAAAAGAAGAAACGACTGGCGCGCTGTAGTTAACTCGGCTATAATCGCGTAAGCAGTGTCTACGCCAATTAAGAAGAAGAAGAAGATGAGTCAATTTAAAAGTTCGATTTCTGGAAGGAAATTTGACTTCTATTGCCAATTTAAGAGTTCGAAAAGAAAATATTGAATAAGGATAAAAATTGGCTCATAAAAATATTTTTGTGCACTGCGTACATGAAGCGTACAAGAGTTTGTGAATGTGATACGAAAGCTCGTGTGAGTACTATGGGGTCCTCGACCTTTCTTTCGTGGCAAAATTAATAAATACATAAGATCCTGAATACGTGCATTAGGTATTTTTAAACACCAACAAAATTAAATTATAGAAATAGGTATATTATTACTCCTGTAAACACATAAAATGGAAAATAGTTTACTTAATTGAAACTATTGGGAAATAAGAAAATGTACCACCAATTTTTGGCGTTCGGTATTGGATTATTTATTGTCGCACTTTATAGTGTAATCCGTGTAAGTACATATACGATTATTATCCAGGTAATTATACATAGAACATACTTTGAACTAATAAAATGTGTAAAATTAGTTATAAACGTGGTTACATATACATTAAAAGCAATATTACAATAGTTTATTGGACACGATTTATATGTTATTATTTATATAATTAATACAAAACTAGTTTATATTTGCTATTCGTTATATACATATACGGTTTGCGGAACGTATTACAAATATTTGGAAGTTTAAAAGCGCGTGAAGCTAAGAAGATTATACATACTTGTATGTATGTATGTACAAATTACTAAGCCTTAGATACGTAATCCATCGTATACGCACCCAATACTTGTTTAATAGTAAGTTAAGAACTCTTTAATAAATTTGCGCAAACTAGGAAGGTAGATTATGTTTGCATTTGTTCAACTAAACTAAAATTATTATTTCGCACTTTGGATGTCAGCTTATGTTTTTATAAATATTCACTAATATAATAATTAATATTCGTTGGTTATATGCATGCGTGTAGTTATAAATAGTTAAGACCTTTTATTGACAGCGTTATTTGAGATTTTCAAGGTATTTATACACTTCTAGCTTTTTTTGTTTTATCATGGAACGCATCGATATAGTAAATGGATCAAAATTCAAAAACCGCTTCTTTCTCCGGAAAACGCCTTCTCTTCTTATTAAAGTACAGCTGAAGAGTTCCTGAAATCAGAAAATTTAGAAGATCTAATTTAAGTGAGAAATATTTGCGCATATAAAGAGTCTATAAAGATAAAGGGCTAAGTTTGGGTGCAACCGAACTTATTATATCCGTACTCTTGCAACTCACAAGAATCAAAGCCAGCGAAATACTTTATAGTGTAAAACTTCAACCTGAGAATCGAAATCCAAGCAATTTTATATATGCAAATACTATATATAACTCATAATATATGCATATACTATATATAACTCATACACTGACAGACACATAAGGTTTGTTAGAAAATCGAAAACCATTATATGGCAGTTGGAGTATTATCGACCAGATTTTATTTATTTTTCCCAGTACCACAACATGTCGCATACTAAAAAACCTATCATATAGAGTAAAGTCAGCCTTATGTTCGAAAATCCTTATATTAGTTATATGGGGGGTAAGTCATGTTTTTGCTCAAATTTGTCGCATACTAAAAAAAATCATATAGAGTAAAGTCAGCCTTATGTTCGAAAATCCTGATGTTAGTTATATGGGGGGTAAGTCATGTTTTTGCTCAAATTTGTTTATTTTAGGCACACAGTTACACTGTTATAAGTAAAAAAGCTCTGTAATTTTTATTGAGATAACTCAAATATTGGCCGATATATCCAGCATTAAGTCACCTGGAAGTTCGAAAATCCTTATATTAGGTATATGGGGGCTCAGAGAAAATTGACCTGATTCAAGCCATTTTTAACATACAGACATATAATCGTCAGAGAAGTACTATCTCTGAAATTTAATTATATATATAATACATTAACCGATACTTTCGATCAAAAGTCAACTATAGGTACTGGGATCCAAATATTCGGTACCTAGGGGCTTAAATAGTTTTTGTTGGATTTACAAATTTCTTGATCATAAGGTGGCACACACTAAATTCATTGTTCGTGTAAAGCTTAAACCCGTTACTTTAATTGTTTCTTGATTTGTGTACTGGAAAGTAGAAGAATCAACTGGAATTTAAAATTGTGTTATGTATATGGGAAGTAGATATGAAAAAAATACCACATACCAAATTTGGTCGAAATCGGTCAGTCGGGTACTGAGATATGGAATTTCATCAAAAAGTGGGTGGCGTCACGCCCATCATCAAATTTTTACCCCGGTCCCTTTAAAGCCTTGTCATACCATCCCGACGGAAACTTTTCGTGTTTCTGGCGCATTTAGTTATTGATTTATCTCGCTTTTAGTAGTTTTGAACTGGACCGTTATACGGGGAGTGAACGGGGTTTTCATCCGATTTCATCCATATTCACATTATCGGTAGGAGTTCTTGTAATATACGTGCAGGGCGAATTTGGTAGTTGTAGCTTACGTGGTTTAGAAGATACATATGTACATTAAACTTGTTAGAGGGCGGGGCCACGACTATTTTTTCAAAAGTTTTTACCGACAGGTAAAACTTGCTAGTACGATCCATTGTACCAAATTACAGTTTCATATCTTAACATGGCACTGTGTTTTCGGTTACTAGCGATTTGTGAGCGTGGCAGTGGTCTGATTACGCCCATCTACGAACTCTTTTTTTTTTGTAAAGACAGACAATGAACCGGATTTCAAAATTACTTTTCACTCCCATTATTTATATATATGTTTATATAATCCTATATCTAACTCGCTTTAGGTGAACAAAATTATAATACAACAACAACTGGTTGCAAAAGTATAAAAAATTGAAAAGGGTTGTTGCTTTATTTAGTAGAAAAGGATTCCTTAATATTTTTTAATTGTAGCTTTTTTTAGCTAACCAAAACTATTGAAAACTGAAGTGTACTAATCTGATTAAGTACAGTGTATTCTGATTTACGTTATTCTAACAAACCTTATGTCGAATAAGTTGGCCAGTATAAGTTATATAAAATTGTAATGTATAAAATTTGTGTAATCAACTTAGACCTTATCCGCTCTCAATATACTCCATATATGGTGATTTCCGACTTCCCAGCTGTCTTTTAACCGTTTTGTCAAAATGTGTGATAATTTATTAAATTAAGTGAAAAAGATTTGATACAAATTATGTGGTTTAGAACTTTAAATGAATGGAATTGGTTTTGTAATAAATTCCGATCTTTTGGCTGACTTTTTGCACATCAATATACTTGTATTAAATTGATCGATTTCGTGGATTTTTGCCAACACCTTAATGTGTTTCCTCGGCTTTTTTAAGTTCTTGGATTGTTCGATTCCACCCGAACTCAATCTTGTTTTCTTGTTTTTTTTAGCATTTTTACTTTTAAAATGCTTTGTGATTAAAAATAATTCTTTATATAAAATAGCTTCAAGCGTACTACTTTTCTTTACTCCTCTTTTTATGTGTACCAATTTCCAATACATATTTCAATTTGTTAGCACATCGATCAGAAAAGGGTTTTAGAGTCAACTCCAATGGTGTGAAGCAAAATATTTTGTCAATACTGGTTATTTGCTTATTCTTAATCACAAATATGTACGTCTGCTCAATTGATTTTCATAATATTGGTTCTTATACGTAGGTTGCTATATATATTTCTCGTCTAATAATGTAAATAGGCATATTTATCAACGAAAATGTTTTTTTTTATTATTATTTTTTGTTTTTTTTTTTATATTTTTTTTTGTCGATTGCTGTTTTGTTTGGGGTTCATACGCATAGATCCATGATTCGTCACCTCTGACGATCTTACAAATTTTGAAGCACCGCGATCGTATTTTTTCAGCATTTCTTTACACCAATCCACACGAGCGTTTTTTTGAGCGATTGTCAAATTGTGCGGGATCCAACGAGAACAAACCTTTTTTACGGCCAGGTGTTCATGCAATATCGAATGTATGCTGTTGGGAGAAATGCATAGGCATGCCTCTATCTGAAGGTATGTTACATGACAGTCTTGCATTATCAGTTCACGTACAGCATCGATGTTTTCTGGCGCAACGGCTGTTTTTGGACGACCTTCACGGAATTCGTCTTTGAGCGAGCGTCGGCCACGATTGAATTCGTTGTACCAGTTTTTCACAGTGCTATAGGATGGTGCTTCATAGCCGTCGTGATAATCCACGTCGAAAGTTGTGAAAAATGATCGCACGAAAATGTTCACGAGTTAATTCCATTTTTTGGCCGAGATGAATTTTTTAATTCCCTGTAAATAAAACAATTCACGATTAAATGACAAAACGTTCTGAGTGATGTTATGCTAAAAAATGTCAAACTTTCCAATGGAAATGTCAGATTGCACCTGGCAACACTTAGTGTTGCCCTAGGCCAGAATATATATAGCAGCCCTTGTATACATAAATTAATAATCAAATTAAATACAACAAAATTAAATAATATACATTTATAATAGACATTTTTTTCAAATAAGCAATACTATGTTATGTTTTTATTTAATTAACTTTTAATTTGTTGTTACCTCATTAATAGGAAACTCTAAAAAGTTAAGTATTCCTCTCAAAGTTGCTTCTAAATTTCCAACCAAATCCTCATAGAAAACAACCTTGATGCTGCCTGAAAAGTCTCGTGCCCAGCTCAAATTAGTCGCTTCCCACATTTTCAAATTCTTGAGTACGAACTTCTGCCAATCTGAAAAACAAATAATATATGAAATAGAATATTCTATGTAACTACCTGTGCTGATAAATATGGAGAGGTGTATAAAAATATGTTTCTATAATAAAGGTCAGAAAACTGCCCAACGTCCATTATTGCTATCTGATCATAAATGTGTCACGAGTGACTCAAATCGTTCAAAGTATTATTTTGAATATCAAGAGATAGGAATATAATTATAGAGCTTTGCTTACACCATCTTGAACTACTAATATAAGGATTAAGACAAGTTGACCTTACTTTAAAATTATATTACAAAGTTCCTTCAAGCCTATTTAGAAGTCATTGATGTTTTAAACACCCCTTTGCTAAATGTTTCGAATCGACTTTTAGTTGATGTATAATGGTATTGGTCAGGAACTAAAGACTACAAGTTTTCAAATTTTCTATTAGTTTTGTTCACCTTAATTAATCGAGATAGATATAGGGTTATATATGTATGTATATACACGATCAGGATGAAGAGACGAGGCAGACGAACAGACAGTCACAGTCTCTTCATCTTGATCATTTATATACATACATACATATGCATATGTACATATATAACCTTATATCTACAAGATCTGTCGCAAAAGAAACAGGACGGTTAAAAAAAAACAAATTAATATTTTTCAAAAGTTATATTTTTTTATTCAAAGTAGTTTCCTTGTGCTTCGATACAGCGTTTAGCAAGGACAATTAGCTTTTCAAATGAGTGTTTAAGGTAATTTTTCGGAATGCTCTTGAGAATATCCGTCGTCGCCTTTTGGATAGCCGAAATGTCCTGAAACCAATGTCCTTTCATGGGCATTTCCAAATAGGTAAAAATCACAGGGTGCCAAATCAGGTGAGTTGGGTAAGTGATTAATGGTTAATATGGAGTTTTTTGTCAAAAAATCAGTGACAAGCGTCGACCGATGACACGGCGCCAGGACCCTGCCTCACGGTATTGTGGTCGAGCACGACGAATGCGTGACAAAAGACGCTTCATAACACTAAGGTAAAACACAGGATTAATCGTTTGGCCAGGAACGAGCTCTCGGTGTACAATACCCTCGGAATCGTAAAAACAAATCAGCATTGTCTTTATTTATGACTTCTGAAGACGACCGACTTCTGATCGTCACAGAGGTCCTCACGACCTTCTTGGAATCGCTTAAACCACTCATGCACATTACTACGGGATAGGCACTGATCATCATAAACTTTTTTCATCATTTGAAATGTTTCAGTAATACTATGTTCGGACCGACAACGAAAACATGTTTTCGTGGGAAAAACTGGTTTTCGCACGAAAACTTGTGTTTTCGTCCATGTAAAATCTGTCAAACGAAAACACAGTTTTCACTTCAAAACTTACATTCCACTCATTATAATCGGTGCCTGCTCTACTTTAAGAAGACATATTTTGCCGGCCCCAAATTGTCACTTGATATTTGTTTACATTCCATATACAAATACAGCTGTCACTTGATATTCTCATATTAGGGGGATTCTCTTGCTCTTGCAAAACCTTGCACGGTGCAGAATTTGCAGAATTTTCCTCTTGGTGCAACGACACAACAACAAACACACGCAGAAAATTATTTGCAATGGCTGTGAAATATGTATGTCAGACCAAAGGCCATGTTTATTTTCGTGTCGTCATATATCACTATATTCTGCAATGGGTGCTCTCTTGGCCTCGCATATTTCGGCATATAATTTTTGCATTTTGTGCCATCGTGCAATCTTGCAAGAGCAAGAGAATGCCGCTATTGATAGTTATCAGTGAAAACTCATCGAAAACACATTGTCAGTCCGAACGACTTAGATTCCACAACATACAAATGTGTTTTCAAAATGTTTTCGTTGTCGGTCCGAACATAGTATTAACGTTTTCCCAAGTTTAAAACAAAATTTAATATTTGCTCTTTGCATTTTACGACCTATGACCAAAAGCTGCTGTCACTTTTTGATCGATAACATCGATTGTAGTTATCCAATTGTCTTAAAATTTTTACGAAATGTCAAACTTTTTATTTTGTATACCCACCAGTAGGTGGCGCCACGAGAAACAGTTATATTTAAAAAGTTCTGTTTCTTTTGCGACAGGTCTTGTAAGTCGATTAGTTTTAAGTGATTCAAACAACCGTTGGGTGGACAATACTATTATACTCTGTAGCAACATGTCGCAAAAGTAAAAAATAGATTCGAAACAGTTAATGCACATTTACAATAATAATAATTTTCCGCATTATCCATGAATCCAATTTGCACTCTTCTTATTTTGTTAACACACTGTATATAAATAATAAATATGTATAATATGTTACCGTATTTTTTATTTTTTTTTCAAACTAATAAGTATGGTGATATAAATATTCATTACTGTCTAATGAAATAAAATATTATAATAATAAATAACTAGCGATTCCTTATATAATGTGAAATCTCCATATTTTACTTACATTTTCCTTTAGTTCTTTTATAACGATCGGGAGACGCAAATCCAATATGACCGCCACTTTGTCTATTAAATTCTGCCAATATCGCTTTCTCTGGGTCACGCACCAGTAAAATGGCCTTAGTAAATGGGTCCCATGCTTTAGGGCCGAATTCGTGTGTTTTCACTAACAATACAGAGTTATTACGTACATTTTCTGCCGGAAATCCAGTCTTTAACAACCCATAATCTTTGTAGACACTCCCCGTTAAAATCCCTTTAATTAAAAACGATATGTTTAGAAGTCACGTGTAAAACTAGTTTTATCAAAAAACCGCTGTAGCAATTTATTCGTAAATTATGTTGGATATTATAATAGTTTATTATTTACCTGTTGCTTGCTGCAATAAATACCTAAGCCAGGTGTTACCACTTCCTGGAAATGATGCTAGGGCAGTCAGACCCGGTATTCGATATACAGCGGCATCTTTAGTATCTTCAGTAGTTGCAACTAAAAAATAAAACACAATTATTGATGATTTTTTATTTGACGAGTGAAGACTATAGTCACTCAACGGAGGAGCCTCTTGCAAGCAAGTTAAGCAGACATGAAAGACACTGTGTGTGTTGGATGCACTAAAATAGTAGTGCAGAAACCTAAAGAAACTCTCTAAGTAATCAATTAAGAGTAACTTTCTTTCGTTGACAAAGATCTTCTCGTACTTCATATATTGTGTATTTAAAGCAAGTTTTATTGTTGCAACAGTGGAATGTGTTGCCTTCTTCCGTACAAAAATTACTCATTGGTACAAAAGTTTTTTCTAACATTTTTGTTCTTTTTATTTTGTATCTATATTTTTGAAATAATGGTAAAAGCGTTTCCGCGTATGAACGAGGCCTCCTATCTGCAATTTTTACACACTTTACTTACCTTTATTAGTGCTTAGAGCAGAAACGGTTGTAATCATGTTATTAGGTACGTTTGTCTTGAGATACTTAAGGCCGTTACACCAGCGGATATTGGCCTTGGATGTGAAACCACGGAAACGACTGTTGTGAAAATTTGCGAACTAAAATTGCACATTCATTAAAAAGTGTTTACCGAAATTTGATGCTTTCTGTATAATGTTCAACTAAAATTTATAGAGATGCTATAAGTAAAGGAATATAAATTTGAAAACATGTACATATGGATATGTATACCATACACACAGTTGTCCACAAAGTAATAGGATGACCCATATGAAAGATATATTTGGCTGCATAACTTCACATAACGGGGCATTCACATTAATATAGGAAACAATTTTTTTATTGTGATGATCGTTCAGCATTGCTAGTTCTTAGATACCCTTGTTATTGCTTTCCACAAAAAATAGGAGTGTTCGACATTTCTAAAATATCTCTAAGCCTAAAAAATAAAAGCAAAATTGCGTAGAGTTCCATAATACAGCAACAATTTGAATTTTGTCATCCAAGGCCATTAACAATGAACTAAATGTGTTAGTTAATACTGAAACACCTCGTAGGCAAATGTTACAGAACAAATAAGCGACGATAATTCTTCTTCGTCGTTTCTTTTTTTCGCAACGTGGCGCCAATTGAAAATTCTTAGCAAAGCAAGGTACTTTTCCGCCTAGTCTTTCTAACGGAGTGGTGGTCTTCCTCTTCCTCTGCTTCCCCCGGCGGGTACTGCGTCGAATACTTTCAGAGCTGGTGTGTTTTCGCCCATTCGGACGACATGACCTAGACAGCCGCCGACTAGCCGCTATCTTTTAATTCGCTGAACTATGTCAATGACGTCGTTATTGGCTTTGCTTCCTTATCTACTCTGGAGAAAGCAGAACTAACGGCGCGGGTGTTGAGGCCAATGGTATCCATATCAACGGCATACGCCAGCTGTACACTCTTATAGAAGATTGTACCTGCTCGATTAAGTTCTGCAGCTCGTATTATTTTTTCCAGTAGCAGATTGAAGAAGTCGCAAAATAGGGAGTTGGCTCGGAAACGCCCTTCACGATCCTGACAGAGCTTTTGTTATTTCTCAACGTGGGTTTACACAGCGTATTAGTTTTGCGGGGATACCAGATTCAGACATCGCAGCATAAAGGCAGCTCCTCTTCGTGCTGTCAAAGGCAACTTTGAAATCGACGAAGAGGTGGTGTGTGTCGATTCTCTTCTCACGGGTCTTTTCCAAGATTTGTCGCACGGTGAATATTTGTTGTTGATTTGTCAGGTCTAAAGCCATCAGTTTGTTGACGGTGGGCTTTAATCTTTCACACAATACGCTCGATAGAACCTTATATGCGATGCTTAGGAGACTTAACCCACGACAGTTGGGAAGAGCACACTTCAATTCTAATCGTTGGGCATGCTTTCGTCGACAATCCATCGGTCCCCGCCGCTTTGTTTATTGCTATTCGAAATTCTTCATGGTCGGGCAATGGAACGTCTGCTCCATTGTCATCGATTGGGGAATCGGGTTCGCCTTCTCCTGGCGTTATGCTTTCACTGCCATTCAGGGGGCTGGAGAAGAGTCCTAGATCACCTTTGGGAGTTCTACAAAAGTATGCTCCGGTCTTGAAATCTTCTGATAGTCGCTGCATCTTTTCGTAGAATTTTGGAGCACTACCCTTTATGTCTGCAACTGCGCCTCGCTTCCCTCTTCAACTCACTCCCATTCCGCAGGTGTTGTGGTTCATCGCAACGTTGCGAGGTAGGTAGTCTGTTTTCTCTCCGCTGCGACACGGAACTCCTCATCGCAGCAGCTGTTCTTTTTCATTTTCCGAAAACCAACGGTTTCGGTTGCAGCTGTACGTAAGGGGCTTGTACGTATCACAACATGATCGATGTGGTTGGTTGATGAATTTTTCTATGCTGAAATCTAATACTACAGATGACCATATTTCGGGCTACGGCGAAGTCGATCAGCCTCAACCGATTTGAGTATGTTTTCTCGTGGTGGCCGAATTTACCGACTGTTGTGTCAATGATACCTTACTTTCCCACTCTGGCGTTAAAGTCGCCAAGCACGATTTTGACATCGTCGCGTGGCGCACTCATAGGTGCGCTCATAGAAGGCCTCTTCGGTCACATCTTTCTTCTCTTCAGTCGGGGCGTGGACGCAATTCAGTGATATGGTGAAGAACTTCGCTTTGATGTGGATTGTGGCTAGACGTTCATCCACCGTGTGCATGACAGTACTCGGCAACGGAGTCTCTCTCCCACCACAAATCACACACCAAACTTGCGCTCCTTTATATGGCCACTGTAGTAAATGCCACAAGACCTTCTCGTTTCTGTACTTGTCCCGTCCATCGCATTTCTTGGAAGGCGGTGATGTCGGCCCTTATTTTAACGAGGACATCAACCAGCTGGGCAGCGGCACCTTTCCAATTAAGGGACCGGACATTCCAGGTGCATGCCCTTAAATCGTTATCCTTAGTGAGTTTGGCATGTTCGTCATTAAAAGGGGGGTCTCCATTCGAGACTGTTTATGCTTTTTTATTGGTAGTGTTTTTTACGTGGCAAGTCACAGCGCACAAAACTGTGGAGAGGATATTTCGCCTCCTCACTTTAGTTCGCCTTCAAAGGGATGTTTTCTGGCTACCCAGAAGATACTTGGTCAAAGACCGGAAGTCGTGACCCATATGTAAAAGAATCATTTCTGGCCACTCACAAATGATTGGCAATCAGAGAATTTTCCTCGCTTGCGTGAACTTCAACACATGACTCCATCGGCGAAAATTACCGCTACTAAAAAAGAACACGTGGAACCCCGTATGCAATTTGAAAAAAACTATGCCTCCTGGCTGGTGGCTAAAAGTCGAAATTTATTGTGGTGAGATAAAATCAAAATTGTTTGGCAGTAGAGTTCTGAAAATTTTGACTGGTGTCTCCCTGACGCGAAACATATTTTCTGATTTATAACAAAAATCGTCAAGCATTGTGTCGTTTAAATCACGCCAGGGGTAGCTTTTCACATAGTTCAGTTAATCCAATTCTTTTGATTGAAAACGTCATGGATCAAGTGGTATATGTCAAAATATTAGATGAGGTAATGTTTCCATATGTCTGAGGGAATATAACATTAATATGTGTATATCGACGGAATAACGATCCTAAATATATTATCAGGTTCGCGAAGAAGGGGTTGTAGAGTCAACAGAATTGGGGTTAAGCCTCAGGCTATGCAGTTTCTTTGCCGAAACTCCAAAAAAAAAACGTCAAGACTGATATGAAAAAGTGTTTCGAAAGAAAACAAAGCAATTTGAGAAATTTATGGCATGTGGTGAAAAAGGTTTGGGCAGGATTAACGATGCCACAATTTCATAGACTCTATTTGCGAAGCTATTCAATCAAATGTGATTTAGTTTACTATTCTGTAAAAGTTTGAAACCATTTTAATTAAAAAAATTAAATTTTATGTATTAAAAAAATATCCTATTTTTATGTGGAACTAGATTTTCAGTTCATTTAACAAAAACTGTAATATGAAATTTTCTTTACGTTTCATTGAAATAACTGGTCTATGAAAATATTAACACATATTTGTGACCTGGTCTACGAAAAGGAAGCTAACGTGCGAAAACTAGTTTTCTGGGAAAAGCTGTTAAAAATAATCGTCAGTTTCTCGTTATCTCATTAATTGTTCTCCTTTTTTTGACACCTAAGCCCCCTTTCCGTAGACCAGGTCACATTTATTGAATATGTTGTGAATTGTTTATTAAAAATTATAAAATTCGTTTCGTTAATGTGTCACTCCTATTTTTTTGTGGACAACTGTAAATAAACCTAAATCAAAAATATATCATTCCCACAAATCAGATCTCGTGTTAGGCAAATATATTTAAAAAATATATTTAGCCCTTTAAGTTTATAGTAATGTTAGAGATTGATGGTTGAAATGTATACTTTTAATAAAAAAAAATATAAAAACGCATACACATACAGGGTTTGTCCGGAAAGAAATAGGACTGATTTCCTTCCGCCGCAACTGTACTTCGGAGCGTGCACCAACTGGTTTCGGTAGAAGGCGCTCCTAGCTAACGAACGAGTGACTGGCCAGTTATCTCCGAGCATCTGGAGAGTCAGGACAAACATTTTCATGCGACGTGTTTCTGTGACTGGTGCAAGCCGAAAATGCAGCAGAGGTAAGCGATTAAATTCTGTGCGAAACGTTTGATATAATCAAGCAGGCTTAACCAGATGTTGCTTTAGCAAGAGGTGCTGTGTTTTGGTGGCTCCAGGCCTTTTTGGAGGGCTGGCAAGAGGTCGACAAACATCGACAATGCGACTGTGTGCGCAAAGTTTTGACACCAGACTGTCGATTAAGTATTCGTTTTACTGCCTAGATGTTAAATTTATCAATTTATCTGTGGTTCATGTCATTGTGACGGTCCCAGAAGTGTTCACTGACGACCAGAAATTGCGACGAGTGGAAGTGTGTCAAGAAAACTTGAACATGTGTGAAAGTGAGTTCCAATTTTTGAATAACATAATCACAAGTGACGAGTGGATCTTTGGGTATGATCCCAAGACACAGAGGCATTTTGAGACGACAGAGGGGATCCAAGCAGCATGCACCTCGACTCTCAAGGGTATTCCGGAGAATGCCTTCCTTGACGCAGAAGGAGCCTATTTTGAAAGTTTTTTTGAAAGTTTTTAATCGAATTAGTTCTATTACTTTCCGGACAAACCCTGCATGCAACACGACCGAAACTATATTTAAAAGAATTGGGAAAAGAGTACACATAATTTCTTTGAAGATTTTTTTACCAGAAATAGTTTTTTGACATTTTTAAAAACAACTATACCTTTAATATTATAAATAAATTTATTAACGAATAAGATGATACTTAAATCTAAAATGTAGTATAATAAGTATCTTAATTTAATTCAAACACTTACCTCAGAAAATCTTTCGATGCGTTCATTTTTCTGATTTGAGCGAGGCGAACTATTTATTGAAAATAATAATACGCTGCATATATAAATAATGATTATTACTGAAACTCCGAATAGCCGCCAGCTTTGTAATATCATTTCGTATTTCTTTCATTCCTAATAAATTTTTTTTCCTAAAAATGTATAAACTGAACATTTTGTAATGGAAGGACGAAGTACATATGTATGTATGTATATGTATAATTCTAGGAAAATAATACACTGCAAAACACTCTTTAAATCCTTAAGCCCATTTTCCAAACAATCGAAGTATTAACAGCGCAAATGAAATAGTTATAAGGTGGGAAAGGATCGCAATATATAGCAGTGGTGCGCATACAATTTTTTTTGAATTTTTTTTGCATTTTCTGTTCCCTTATACCCTTAGAATTAATGTAAAAACCCACTTTACCATTGGAAGCTTTCGAAAAAGGCCCAAAAATAATAATACCGCTCCAAACTTTAAAGGAGTTTTTCTCAAAACACTCTTCTTTAAACTGACGGACATGATTCCGGTCGAACCAATCAACTGATTTGCTTAATTTTTTTTTTCAAAATGTTCACAAAACGCTTGGCTATCGTCCTCATACTTTTTATAATTTATTGACAATGTTATGGCAAAATCTATGTAAAAAAATGGGAAAAAATTAATAAAAATGTTAATTACTTTTTGATTTATCAAATTTTTTCATGATTCTAGTAGGTACGATAACCATTTACGTACTTCTTAACATTAATTTGGGTTTTTGCGTTTCAGATGATCCAAACATGAGAAATCGTGTCATTCACCCAGTCATTTCTCCGACAGATGTCATCAAAAAATTCCGAAAAAATTTGTTTATACATTCCACGATATACAGGGTCCGGCACTCGAAGTGTAACCAGCTTCTGACCGTTCGCGCAGCTGTCGCACTGGAATCACTTGTTTATAAATTTACTGAATGACAGTTTGGAGTATTGTTCACAAGTGTACAAAAGCGTTTTGCCAAAAGTGAACGCAAAAAAAGTGATCACCGATGGAATTCAAACGTAATAGTGGATTGCTTTATATTTAGCTGGAAAATCACAGCCAGCAATTGTTCGTGAGCTCAAACACCATAATGTGAATAAAGTTCTTGTTTATCGCACCATCACTCGTTACAATCGCATCGCATCGCAAAACGCCATGGAGGTGGTCATCAAAAGACCGCAACGTCACGTGAGATGGTTCGGAAAGAGAAGAAGCTTTAAGCAAAATCCACGACGAAGTGCCAATAAAATGGCTATAGAACTGAAAATATCCGACCGCAGCATCCGACGCGTATTGAAAAATGAGCTCAAGGTCAAGCCTTGCAAGCTCGAAAAGGCCCATGATCTCACACCGCAGCAGTAACAAGTAAAACTTGAGAAAACGAAGCAGTTGCTTCGCTTGGCCAAAGCGGTCAAATTCCGAACATTGCTGACGAAAAATTTTTTCCAATTGACCAAATCGTAAACTCTCAAAACGATAGGGTTTACTTGACCGACCGTTCATACGAGAATCTAAGTCATCGGTTGGCCACCAGGAGGCAGCACCCGCCACAAATAATGGTTTAGGCAGTTGTCACCGCAGATGGGCGCTCTCCAATTGTTTTCATCGAGCCTGGCGTCAAAGTAAATGCAACATATTATCGGTAAAGTGTTCTGCAGGCTGCTTTGAAGCCGTGGGCAAAGAAACATTTCGGTCGCAAACCATGGACGTCTCGAATTTACCAGATGCGAATCCAATGGATTATTCTCTCTGAGCCATTTATGACATTAGCACATTATGTGATGAATTGTTTATGCGGTAGATTTCATGTTTAGCTGACTTCATTATATGAAATTAATTAAAGTTTTAATGTACATACTTAAGTACTTAGAAATGCAGTACGAATTTAAAAGATATAATTTTATTTACGTTTAAGGCTCAGTTAAGCATGCAAAGCAGAGCACTGCAATGCATGAACACAGCAGCGTCATACATTTGAATTAAGTTAAAAAATGAAACTTATAATAACGCTTATCTTTTTTTATTTTTAAACCAAAATGTGTGTTTTTTTTATTTTGAATGTGTTAATTTTGTCGTGTGCTCTATAGCACTGATCGGCATCCCATTGCTCGTGGGCACTCATAGTTTAAGCAAAGAACGTACAGAGAATGTAAATTATAGAGAAAGTCCAACCAGAGAGCGTATATCATATATACGTATTGTGTTTTTAATTATGAACAACTAACATAACAAACAAAAATAATATCCATTTAAATTTTCTACAAAGAAAGTATTTAAATTCCCACTCCAAATTATTACACTGGTCAGCACTAGTTTTGGTGCCAATAAACTGTATTATTTAATTAACTTAGGACTTTATTCTGCTTACATACATACCAAAAATTTCGACTTCGTAAGTGTACTTTTCTAAATATTTGCATCTAAAAAAAAAATTTATAAAGGAAAACAGCATTTATTAAATTATCATGCATACAAAAATTTTCTTTTTCGCGACTTTCGTGAATGAGAAGTATTACGACAATCCCGTTGCATACTTCAGCAGTAGTCAGCAATCATATGCTGATCCCATCGAACTTGATACCTCTCCGCCATGGTGTTAAAGTCCTGGTGAAATCGTTCCCCTTGTTCTTCGCTATAGGATCTAAGGTTCTCTGGAAATTGATCCAGATGACTGTGGAAGTAGTGCACTTTGATGGGCATATTACACCCTAAGTTCTTAAAGCTCCTTAGCACGTCATTTACAATTAGTGAATAGTTATTTGACTTATGATTTGCAAGAAAGTTTTTAGTAACGTCAACAAATGAAGTCCACGCAGCTCGTTCCAAATCATTCATCAATCTTAAGAAATCAGTATCTTTAATTAATGCTCTTATCTGTGGACCATCAAAAATTTCTGCTTTTAACTTTTCTATACTTAGATCAGTAATTTTTCTTGATATTTAAGAAAAACATAGTCCATTTTTATCTAGTGTCTTAACAAACTGTTTTCATTTTATGTGCAAGGGGCGCAATATAATTTTATTTCTTGAAACCGAAGGTGGGTTGATGGCATTCTGCTTCCCTACCTCCATTGTGTCACGTACAGGCCAATTTGTTTTTTCAAAGTGTTGATGCTTGGCACGACTATCCTACAGACAATAAAAAACATGGGTATTTGGTGTATCCACTCTGCTGTCCTTATATGAAATTGAGAATTTTAAGATCAACACAAATACTCCGTAGGTGTTCGTTATATTTGATTTTGTCTAACACGAGTGCTATATTTTGATACCCTTCTTTTAATTTTGTTGAATGAGCAAGTGGAACTGACCCATATTGGTTGCCATTAGACATATTTCAGGCTTCGTTTAGAGCTGTCTATGAAGAGGCGCCATTCATTTGACTGATATTTTACAAGACCCATTTCGAGAATAAGGCCTTTAACATCTGAACAAAAAACAATATCATTTTCCGAATGAAAAAAATGCAGCAGGTCTTGCTCTCTGGTACGATAAAATGTCACTCTTGCACCTTTCGCTAAGAAGTTTTTTTTTTAATGTCGAAGCTAACACTTCCCCAGATTCTTTAGGTAACTCAAGATCCCTTATCAAATCATACAATTCATTTGAATGAAAAGCTTTGGTTCTGTAAACACTATGCCTTCAAAATCACTGTTGCTACTCACATTATTGTTTTCTTGTGATGGACTTGATTCCTGTGATGATTCACAGGTAGAACAAAATGTTGGAATAGGTACTTCCTCTGAATGTGGCAAAGGTCTTCTAGCCGATTCTAAGTCTGGTTAAATCATTTTTTTAACGTTAACGCCGCCCAAATTAGCACAGCGTGATTTTTTGTTTTCTCTCTATTGCATAGGCACTCCAAATCTTATTCGGTTTCTTTGACCGCTGATCCACTGTCTCAAGTGTTCACAGCACATTTTACAAACCATTTGAGGTATCCACGGGTAGTATTCATCCACAACTTTCAAGTTAAAATAAGAAAAATAGGCACTTTTTATAAAATCCGTTATAGGTTCCCTATATTTATTAACTGTGTATTCACCACAGGTGAAACAAAACACATTAGGCTCATTAAGACAACTTCTTCGCGAGGAAGACATGACGTTAGAATAAATATATTTTCACAAATGTACAGCCAATATTCAAAACTGAGCGTAGATCGGAAACGACACGTATGAAAAAAATTAAAAATAATTTAGTTTTATCAATTTACGCTTAGTCCAAAACCGTTGACACTATCTCTGCACCATTTTTTTTCTTTTTGTGGGCCAGTGTTATAATTACAAATTTAAATGGATATTATTTTTGTTTGGTTGTTAGTTGTTCATAATTAAAAAAATAATTATTTTTAGTTCTCAACCATACTTTTTTACAATACTATTAAAACTAGATATCATTATGTTGTAAGTTAAAACAGAAGCTTTCCATAAACATGTATTATATTTTGAACACTATTTTCATACGAAAACGATTTCAAAGAAACCAAACCAGTAATGGTTCTAATAACAACTCTAGAGCAGTGAAGATGACGTGCGAGCTCTAGTTTAGAATAGTAGAACTTGAAGTATGTAATCGCGAATAAATCTTAATTTTAAAACAATTTCTTTTATTATTTATTAATTCTTTAATATATACTTGGGATATTTTTTTATTTTTCAAACCGTATTTGGGATTACTAAAAAATGTTAACTTAATTGCCTATACTTCTTGAACACTGTATATTAAGTTTGCCAGTAAGTTTGTAACACCCATAGGGAAATGTGTTATTTTATGCATTTTTAAATTTTGGATCAAGTTGCCAGAAAATGTGCTTGCGTTTCATACTGACAAATCCACACCTAAAATGGTTAATTGAAATGCAACTGGAGAGCATAAACTTAATTTATTTATGATCGGAAAAGGGAAAAATCCAAAGCGTTCAAGAGACTGCAGCTACCGTTAGATTGTGCCAACACCAAAAATGCTTGAATGACATTTTTTTAAATTGGTTTGAAAAATCCTTTAACAAATAAGTAAAGCGATATGTAAAAGAAAATAATTTGCCAATCAAGACACTTCTACTGCTAGACAATGCGACCTTCCACTCACATTCATTAGCAGGTCTTCATAAGGGCATATACAGCTGTGGACAGCTAATTAGACACGCTCCCTGTTTTGTAGGTGGCTGATGAGTATAATGATAAAAATTTTTGATATACCGTTATTTATATTCCTAAAAGTCTTGCATTGTTCGTGTTGCTCTATTTACTAGTAAATTCTCTCTGTTTTCTTGTTGTGAAATTAAAGTTCTTTTAATTTTTCCCCAAATAGTAAATGCGTTACGATATAGAAGGTCAATTAAGTGCGACAGCTAATTAGAAACAGTTGTTTATAGAATTAAAATTCCTCAAGTTGTTAACTTTTATTAATAATATTACTGATTTATAGCAAGCGTGTGTTTCAAAGTTGTGGTTTCAAATATATTATTCAAGTTTTTTAATGAGAAAAAGCTGCTGAAGTAGATCTGCCCTATGGAGTTACATTTTTGACCTTTGTCGGTCTGGACAGATGTGCAAAAAATTTCGAATAAGGTCAAATGCTCAAAAAAATTTGTTTGAATGTCCTTAATGAATTATCATAACAGTTTTTAATCTCATCTTTTGTTGAGCACAGAAAATAACTTAACGGAATCATTAAAAAAAATTCTTGAGAGGCGTGGCTTTTCTTGGGATATCGTAGACGGAGCTGGCCTTAACTCAGATGACAATGTTTTGTTATGTTACGACCCAATAACTCAACGGAAATAACAGATATACATAACTATTAGTAAAGATATCACCAGAAATTTGTTTTGATGATGAAATCGATGAGTGGCTAAATGACGACAGCGATAATCAGATTATAGAAGTCGATCTCGCCAGCAGCAGCCCAGATGAAAGTTAACAATAAACCTAAGATCCAAAAACTCAGCATTTTCATTTATTTATCAAAACTAATATTTCTTTTAATTTACTTACCCCTATCGGGCATACACTACTACATTAATGAACACCTTGCTTATTAGGAAATACAAAAATGCGTCAGAAAAATGCATGTAGAAAAGGCAGTGGAAGCAAATGTAACGGGATTTTTTCGTTTTTATAATTCGAAATGTCTATTCTTCCCAAATAATCACTCTTGTTGACTTGGCAAGCCAGAATATGTTAGGAAAGAGCTGTTGAAGCTGTTGCACTACTATTTTCATGAATAAAACCGTACATAAATATCAAAAAGTCCATATGAATTTGTTGGGAGTTATTTCTTCAGTATTACGCCCTTGTGCATACATATATAGAAAGTACATGCGTATATATATTGTATATTGCATGACTATGTATATATGTATGTATGGATGTGCAATAACTATGTTTAAAATTTCATACGTCACATATATAGCCCAATTCTAAGAAAACCTCACAACTGATTTGTGAGGAAATTTTGTGAGATTTACAGCCCATTCTCGCCCCTCATAAAATCACCACCCTCGCTATTGTGAGGTTTTTCGTATGCTGAGGTGATTTCAAAACCACACCTTAAAATTATCTCCCAAATGTGTGATGTCTGAAACATTTGTTAGATTATTCTTGCTCAAACCTCACAAAAAAACAACTCAACACATGAGGTGAAAAGAACTTTGCTTTGAACCAGCTGTTTTACAAAAACGAACAAGATAAAATAAAGAAATGGAGAATCAAGAAAAGTGAGAAATTTTGGAAATCTATTAAATTTTCTTTTTAGGATTTAAAAATGTAAAAGAACAACTGAGGAGGAGCTGCAGCGTTACAGCATATTATGTAAACATAAATATCTTTTTATTCCCACATGTTTTAAATACATATGTATATACATACATATTTACAAATAAAATCTTGTCCAAATTATTTGTACATAAATATGTATACATACTTATGTCTTTTTATTTATACTCAGAAGAAAGTAATATATACAAAGGCCGTAAGTTACATAACCATTGTAATAGATAAATACTTATATTTATAATGGATAACTAGTTCCTCCATTATATTTCCTTAAAATAAATGCAAATTTCTTTAAAAATATTGAAATTAACATAACGCAACCGATTTCACATTGTGAGGTTTAGCTTTCAGACATCACGAATTTGTAAGGAAGTTGTGAGCATTTGTGCTTTTGAAATCACATCAGCATACGGAAAACTTCACAATAGTGAGGGTGGTGATTTTTCTGAGAGCATTAGATTAGAGCTGATATAAATAATACAAAGTGCATGGTATACCACGATTTTGAATTGCACATTTAAAAAACTATAATGCTTTATTTTTTAAAACATACATGGCAACACCCTGTGTTTTCAGATTGCATAGCGCATGCTCTGTTATCAGCTGTTTAGAATCCTAAAGGCCAATAATAATAGTGAGTGAGATTACGCCCAAGTTTTTACCTTAACTTTTTTCTGTGAACGTGGCTTCATAATACAAGGGTGACGTAATGAATATAAGAATGATAAAGTGCAAGATAGAAAAATTGCAATTTACAGGTCATTTGCCAGTTCTCATGTTGCGGCTTCTCATTCTTAAATTCATTGCGACACGATGGCGCAATCTTGTTTCTATCATACCTTCTAAACCTTAACCCTACTATAAACTATATATTAATAACTTTATTATTTATTATTACTTAATTGTTATCTTTAAATAAAAAAATTTTATAATATATTTTAATAATTTACTAAATTAAACAATACAATAGGTATAATAAAATAAATTACATTCTGTTTAAAAACGTCCACTTTTTCATTAAAATATCACTCATAAACGGTTTAAAGTCAGATGGATAGTCAGAAATCACTATCCCGTGAACATCTTTCCAAGCAAATTTATGAATATAACCCACAGGCGGACCAATATCTTCATAATAAAGTCTTCTAGATTAACGAAAGTTATGATATTATGAGACCGAGGATAGTTCGTAAAGCGATTTCACACATATTCGGCATCAAACTAAAATATATCCAAAACATAGGTGCTCTAATTTAGCTAGGATATCTCACATATTGACCGATATGTTATATACACGGTGTAAAGCCAACCGGAAATTTGTAATTGTTAATAAGTATATGGGGGCTGCCCCATTTTATCCATTTTAGGTACTAGGATGCACTTTTATTACAAAAACATATTGACCGATATATGCGGTAAAACTCAACCGGATATTTTAAAATGTTATCATAAGTGTGTTCTCTCGAATTTCAACAGTATTCTCACATATTGAATGGTGTTTAAATATGAGCTACACTTAAGTTCTGTATTGATAAAGAGCTGACAAACTTTCGTAGTAAATTTATATAACACATTTCCTTCTGCTTTCTCCTGATGGCTGGAACTTTTTAACTCAAGTGTATACACATTTAAGTAATTTTGGAGCAGTAAAATATTAGAGTGTCAATTTGATCATTACTAATGCATTTTAACTGAGTTACAAATGAATATGCTAGTACTCAATCTTCGTAGGACAATGAATATTTTAAATCTGTCTTTTTGGATCTGCAAAATCAGCCCAAAGGTCATTATCGCTCGCTCGAAAGCTCATTCTCCCATGAATTCGCTAACATTGGCCCAACTGTATTTACAAATATAAATATGCACTTGTACATACAAAAATAAGCCGGAATGTTTGTATTAGCGAACTAAAAAATTTGTTTTCTACACATTTGCTACAGCACAGTTTCACAGACAAAGCACACTTTCTATTTTCCTTAACAAAAGTCAAAACAAGCAACTACGATTGTGTATGGGTATGCATAAGCAGACGAAAAAACAAACTCAACTACAAAATCGCATTCATATATTTGCGACTTACACATCTACTTAAATCTTGTAGATATGTAGTTCAATGAAGTTTTCACAATGAAAGTCTTATTTGAAGAAATCGAAATTCACAAAATATTTTGTAATTTTATACATTTTATATGCTGGTGCATACATATGCTCTTCACTAACAAGACGTTGCGAAGACAACTCACATATTTTGAAGCACTAACACTGTGTAAGAATATTCAAAATTTCCATTTCATTTTATATTTCATTAGTTTACTATGTTTATATTACACAGCACAACATCTAGTGGAAATCTCAGTATATACTGTGGTGAAAATACCACATATACCATAAATACCAATGTGTTCATAAAAGCCATATGTATTTGTAGGGTGTTATTTCATCACCGTAATTTTTGTGCCTTTCTGCATGGTATCACGCCGTTGTGCATACATATTCGTAAGTACATGCATATACATATATCCTAAACGTGTGCATAGTCATGCAGTAACTATGTAAATACTATGTATGTATGTATAAAATCTATATGTATATCACATATTGTTAAAAACAAAATGAGTTCTTCGTATACTACGATTCTGAATTGAATATTAAAAGAACTATAATATTTAAATTTGTGAAACATACATGGCAACACCCTGTGTTTTCAGATTGCATAGCGCATCCTCCGTTATCAGCTGTTTGATTAGATACTAAAGCCCAAGAATAAATTTGTTTCTTAACTGTTAACTATCATTAGCTAGCCAAGTTTGTGCTGTAAAAGCGTTCTTAGCGCTAACAAGAAAAAACGTTAACTTCGGCTGCACCGAAGCTAATATATCCTTCACAGGTGCATTTCTTCTAGTAACTATGAGTCCAGTTTGTATGGAAGCTATACGCTATAGTAATCCGATCTAAACATTTTTTTCGGAGAATTTGTTATTACCTTATGCAGTAATCTATGTCAAATTTTGTGAATATACCACGTCAAATGCGAAAGTTTTCCATACAAGCCCTTGATTCCGATCGTTCGGTTTGTATAGGGTCTCCGACGCATCCTTTTGGGTGTTACAAACTTCGTAACAAACTTAATATACCCGGTTCAGGGTATTAAAACTAGCAGAAGAGAGCACAAGTTGAGAATGTAAGAGGAACAGCAACAGCTGTTAAAATACATACATGTGTAAACAAGCGATATTTGACACATTTGCTTTGATTCTGTTTATTTTAAGGGGTATTCCTGTCAAGAGGCATGAATTTCAGACATTTTGACATTTGCTTGCTGAATTCTACCGATTTTCGTTTCTTTACTTTCTCGTTATATACTTAGCTTTTAGTGAGACTAATTTGCATTCTTGTTCTTCCTTTACCGAAAGAAAAAATGAGAATAAGTACAATATTTTGGATACGATTTCGTTCATATTCAACTCTAACCGTATTAGGACAACTTTCTCTCTTAATTTCATTCAAATATCACTCAGATTAATCACCATAAACAGTGGTGTATATTGGGGCATGAAAAGGTTTTGACTGATTGCATTAATTTTTGGCATTATTCAAATATTCTCGAGAACATATTTGCAAACAATTTAATGACGATAACTCACATACTGACCGACATATTCCGCATAAAGTCTGCTAGATTGTTTTTTTTTTTATTATTAGTTTACATTGTACCTAGTATATAAAAATAAAATACTAACAACAATTCTGGTCTAAATAATTAGGAGAGATACTTAAAATCCAAATGTTAAGAAATACATTTGCTGCTAGTGTTGTCTTACTAGGTCGGAAGGCTTCTTGCGTTTCAACCGGATTTCTCGCCCAGCAGTTTGAAGAGTCTGGAGACTTCCTCATTAACTTGCTGTCTAAGCCTCAGTTCGTGAGACTTTGCTAATTTGGAGATTTCATTTAGCACTGAATTCACGCCTAGATCACGGTGCAGGTCAGCTGATCTAATGTACCAAGGAGCATTAACTAAAGTCCTTAGTATCTTACTTTGAAAGCGCTGAATGCTGGCAATACAGCTTTGGCTTGAGCAACCCCATAGTTAGGCTCCGTAGGCCCAAACTGGCTTTAGGACTTGATTATATAATAACAGTTCGTTTTTTATTGATTGTTTGGGTTTCCTGCCAACTAGGTGGTAAAGTTTGCCAAATTTCATATCAAGCTCGCACCTTTTCTTTGACATTCTCTTTCCAGCGTAGCTTAGCATCTAAGGTGATACCGAGGTACTTAGCGCTGTTATGATGTAGTATAGGAATATTATTTATATAAATTGGACAACATGCCGGCTTTTTCAAGGTAAATTCGACATGAATTGATTCGGTGTCGTTTAATTTGATGCGCCACTTAGATGCCCACCTAGTAATTTCGTTGACTGCTGTCTGCACTCGTCGACTAGATACTGAAGTTGACTCTCCAGCTGTTAACAAAGCTGTGTCATCCGCAAATGTCGCTGTCATATAACTAGAATCAGATGGGAGGCCACTGGTAAAAAGCAAATAAAGCATTGGCCCCAACACGCTTCCCTGGGGAACACCGGCTTCTATCGGCTGCAAGTTTGAATATGCATCCTCTTGTTTAATGCGAAAGTATCTATTTAGAATAACAAAATAATTCTAAATTGTAACAAAAAGTAATTGAAAATTGTAAATAAAAGGCAAAATATTTAATTATTCATCAATACTTATTTTGTCGCCGTCAAAGTAATCCCCACCACGCTTATGAGAATACGCTTATGAGAACGATTTTTTCAGTCCTCGAAATTTTTTTATAAGCACTTTGTGGAATGGCTTTCAGCTCCTTCAGCGATTTTTGTTTTATCTCTTCGATCGAACGAAAACGGATTACAAGGAGCAATTTCAATTTCGGGAACAAACAAAAAAATTTCACGTAGTCAATTAGGCACATACGGTGGTTGATCGATGGTATTCATTGTAAAAATTGCAACACAGTACTTCAACTTAAGCAGCTGCTGCAAACAAACTGATTGACAGATCGCGCTCATATTTGGCATAGTAATTAAGGACAGTCCCAAGAATGATAGAATATAAGATTACGACACTAGTTTACCGTTAGTTTTTTTCGGTTTAGCTCGTGACAATTCTTACAAAAACAAATACATTGTGCAACAATTTCGTGACGTAACAGTTTTGCGTTGAGAAGAACAAGCATAGAAATGCATACAAATTGTAAACAGAAAAGTAAACACTTTTGGAAATTCCCAAAATAATATTAATTCATTCGTCTTTGCAGGAAAAATTTCAGTGGAATGTTTAGAATATTGTTGCGAGAAAAGATATAATTAGTTTTAGGCACATCCACAATAAATAGAGTAGCATGTGTGGAAATTGTTCAAATGAAGAAAACCAGTGAAGGTGTACTGTTGTATTTATTTCAATTTCTAAGCATAAATATATTAATTTTTTAAAATGAAATGTGCAGTGACTTGTTGTAATAATTATTATGCAATTAAAGGATCGAAAACGAGTTTTTTCAGTTTTCCGGCCGATTTAAAAGTTGCCAAAAAATAGGTGTTATTTTGCAAAAGAAATGATATATTTAATACTAAATCCTCTTTAATATGCAGAGATCACTTTAGAGATGAAGATATTATGAACCTCAGGCAATTTGAAATGGGTGAGTCTTTTAATTATTGAGATTAATTATATTCATTAAAATTTTCTGAATTTATTAGGTTTTGCGAGTAGACTTAAGCTAAAGCGTGGAATGGTTCCCTCAATACAAGTACCTGCTATACCATCGGCGCGGGAAAACCGTCTTCAACAAAGGGAACAACAAAAAACAGTTAAATCTTTATTAAGAGATTATAATAAAGACCTTCAGGAACAAAGAAAAAGGGATACCCCTTTGTCTGAACATAATAAGGAAGATAATGGTAGTTGTCATTAATTATTACAAATATTTATGTATTTAATTTAAACTCATTTGTAGAATTTGTACCTCAAGCAGACGAAAAATCTAGTGAAATTACTACTGGTTCAAGCTCAGTTGAGGAATATAAAGAAAATGTGGTCATCCCAAAGGAGAATGAAGAAGCCTCAACATCCAAAGAAAACACTCTGGATACATCGACGTATTATTTTGAAGAGGTAGAAGAATTACGCAATCAAATGTAAGTAAATCTCTTTCTGGACATTTATTAAAATACTTACATACATACATGATTTTCATTATATTTCCACAGAAAAACATTGAATAGGGAGAATAGTCTTCAGATGTAAGTAAATCTATGGTTAGTCGTTTATAAACCTTATTAATTTGCTTTTTATTTTATCTCAGCGAAAAATTGAGCAAGCAGAACATTCGCCTGCGGAAAAAGAATGGAAAACTTTTAAGGAAAATTAAAATGTTGAAAGACAATAATATCCAAAGGGACAACTTTAATATTAACTTATTTAAAAAAAAATTAAAGGAGAAGACTCAAGAGTGTGAAAATATCGAAAAGAAATTAAAAGTGATCTTCACAAGTGGGCAAATTAATAAAATGAAGACAACTTCGAAGGTACATAAGTGGGATGTAAAGGATATTGGAAGAATCAATCCACAAAAAGAAACGCAAACTTAATAAAATAATAAAATAGTTTTAGTTTTATAGATTAAGTTAATTTATTTTCATGTTTATATTAGAATTATTACTAATATAAATATCTGTTTATGTACAATAAAAGAAAGACTGAAATATCATAAACACAATTGATTTAATCATTCACTTTATTTGGAATTAGTTGACGATAGGTTAAAAATATGTTTCAAATATATCTTCAATATAATTTCACAATTCTTTTATCATAATTTCATACATCTGATATATCTGAACTTATAATATGTGTATATATTTATATACAACACAAGAAACGTCTTCTCCATTTGAATCACAACTTAATAGACAATTTTATTATCAATAGGTCGATATATTTCTTTAGAAATGATTGAAATCTTTTCACTCAACAATATTCAATCGCTTCACTAAAACTTTTAATAAAAATCGAAAGAATTAATAATATTTTGCGAATTTACAAAATTCTTTACTTTTCTGTTTACAATTTGCAAGCCATTTGACAGTTTTTCACTCTTGTTCTTCTCAACACGGAACTATGACGTTTCGTAATGGCAGTCGCCGTAATCTTGTATTCTATCATTCTTGGACAGTCCTACCAACTTAGCAGCATACGTTATTTGAAATATTATTTACGCGGAATTTTATTACAATTTCCGAGTGCTATTTTGGTCCATAGGAGTTGAGATAATTCGTGAACCAATTGCATACATTTTCGGAATAAAGCTGCTGTATGTTCAATATTATACATTAATTAAATTTTGCAAAAATATCTTATTTATAGACGGATGTATTCGATATACATATGTATGCAAATTCAACCGGAATTTTGAAATTTCCATATTAGGTATAGATAAGATATCGGTATAAACGATGAAAGTTAAGACTTCCCAGAGACAATTCCGACAAAGCTATCTGACGAAATCAGTTTGATCTTTCTTCACAAAAAAATATATGAGTTACTTATTGCTATGGAAAAATTTGTCAAAATTATTACATTTACTTTTACAATGTTATATTCACAAGCTTCTTTTTTTGATAATATAGCTAAATTAATGAAGTGTATGTTTTTGTTAACCATTTAAAGCCGATAACTCCGATTCATTCAAAAGTTTGATATTTATTATAATTGTCGGTTACAAACAACATTTGTTCTACGATTTTTCTTAAATTCATTCCTTTAGATTTACGGGGTGTTTTATTGGTTGGTCCTTTGAGGAACCACTAGGTGCTCATTTTAAGTACATATTTTTACAAAAATCCATATTTTATTGAAACTTCCTTATATTTATATTTTTAAACTGATAAAAGATACATACATTAGTTTGTATGGAAATCCAGAAAACAATTTTGCTGTGACGATAAATAAAGAGATATACCAATTTGCGTACGTGACCAATGGGATCACCTAAGTTTTATTTCATAAAATTTAAATTTTTAAACTTTTTATCAACACTTAGGCAAGATTACGATTCTTTTGGCGCTGCGATTTGAGGGTATGGACTGAAAGAAGAGGTCCTCAGAATTAAAAAATGAACACATATACCCTCCTTATTTTTTCAGGAAACAAAACACTATTGTCATGTGCTATTTGTCATAAATGTGAGCACACAAATCACTTGAAAGTGTGAATTGGCAAAGTAGTTTTTAAAGCATATATATTTTCTTAAAAATCTGTAAATTTTTGATATATTTCAATGTTTACAGTGTAATTAAAAATTTATTAATTGAAAAAATGTGTGAAAAGTGGGTTAAATATTGTAAAATAACGAGCATTACTTTTACAACATGAACTTTGAATATAAATATCTCGAAAGCTAAAGTGTGAGAAGGGTATATGTGTGTACATCTTTCAATCCTGAGGACCTCCTCTATCCATCCGTACCATCAATCGTAATATTGCCAACACTTACATCAAATTAAATTATAATAACGATGAAGATTCCAAATTTTCAACACTAGTTAAATATTATTACTTTCACAATAGGCACTTGGAAATACGAAATTTTCCTTGAAATTATTAAATGACTGCAAAGCTCATACACTACTGGCGACTGAGCTAAAATATAACGGATATATCAGAGCAACATACATATGTACATGAAAATTTCACAAAAGCAGCGGAGGGACCGCCAGGCTTTTAAGGGTTAATTTTTTTAATTTTCGCTGCATGACGTGTATATATACATATGTAATATATGTTACATATATACAAAAGTTTAGTAGGCACTATTTTTATGCACAAGGCTTAGCATTCGCATATAATGTTTAGCCACGCCAAGTGTTTTCATTTTCTTTTAGGGCCGTTTTCTCAATGTCTCTCAGTTAAGTTCTGGTTAGCTTAACCAAGACTTCTTTTTTCGGTAAACCACCTTTTTTTTTAACCAAAACTTTACTGACAGAAGGCTGCTAAGTAGACATTGAAAAAAGGCCCCAAAGATGTGTTTAAGTAAATTTGTTATTCAAATGGTTCATGTTTTTAGCTGTTCAGTGTTTTTTTTTTTTATTTTTGCATGCCTATCAAACTGTTGATACATTTGTCAATGGTATTCAGTTTCAGTACCACTGAAAAAAGTTACTTACATATAGTACGTACATAAAAGCATACAGACATTACTGAAGCAAGAACAAGAATTATGAAATCAGTCAAATATAATGGAAAATTGAAAAGTTTTAAAACGATTTCTACAATTTTTGGATAGAAGCATACCTTACGGACACTGTTTGTCTAAAGTTTTATCTCGGTAAATGCAATGGTGTTTGATTTGTTTACTCGAATTTAGAGAATCCGATGGAATTTAAAATAGTGTTATATGGGAAGTAGATTTTGTTTTTGTCCCATTTTGCCTATTTTCATACTGTATGATGGAAATGGGTGGCTACATACAAAATTCGGTTGTGTTGTTCCTGAGGTATAGGATTTCACCAAAGGTGGGCGGCGCCACGCGCATTGTTCAATTTTTATATCTGCTTCTATTAAGGTTTTCCTCACCATCTATGTAGTAAAATATAATACTTGTAACAATTAAATCAGTTAGTTATCGCGGTTTTAGCAGTTTTCAAAAAAATTCATATCTGGGGAATGAACGTGGTTACTACCTCATTTTCACAGCATAGGTAGAGGTGCCCAAAAAACTTCTTTTCAGCAAGTTTGGTTGACTTATCATCAGGGGTTTGAAAGCTTATAAAAGATATGAATATTAAACCATTTTAAGAGAGGGGCTATGTCTTCTTTTTCTTTACTGGCGTAGACACCGCTTACGCGATTATAGCCGAGTTAACAACAGCGCGCCGGTCGTTTCTCCTTTGCGCTACATGGAGCCAATGGGATATTCCAAGCGAAGCCAGGCCCTTCTCCACTTGGTCCTTCCAACGGAATGGAGGTCTTCCTCTTGCTCTGCTTCCCACGGCGGGTACTGCGTCGAATATTTTCAGAGCTGGAGTGTTTTCGTCCATCCGGACAACATGACCTAGCCAGCGTAGCCGCTGTCTTTTAATTCGCGGAACTATGTCAATGTCGTCGTATATCTCGAACAGCTCATCGTTCCATCGAATGCGATATTCGCCGTGGCCAACGCGAAAAGGACCATAAATCTTTCGCAGAACCTTTCTCTCAAAAACTCGCAACGTCGACTCTTCAGTTGTTGTCATCGTCCAAACCTCTGCACCATATAGCAGGACGGGAATTATGAGCGACTTATAGAGTTTGGTTTTTGTTTGTAGAGAGAGGATTTTGCTTCTCAATTGCCTACTCAGTCCGAAGTAGCACCTGTTGGCAAGAGTAATCCTGCGTTGGATTTCCAGGCTGACATTGTTGGTGGTCTTTACGCTGGTTCCAAGATAGACGAAATTATCTACGACTTCAAAGTTATGACTGTCAACGGTGACGTGAGGGCCAAGTCGCGAGTGCGACGATTGTTTGTTTGATGACAGGAGATATTTCGTCTTGCTCTTGTTCACTGCCAGACCCATTTGCTTTGTTTCTTTGTCCAGTCTGGAATAAGCAGAATTAATGGCGCGGGTGTTGAGGCCGATGATATCAATATCATCGCCATACGCCAGCAGCTGTACACTCTTATAAATGATTGTATTTGCTGGATTAAGTTCTGCAGCTCGAATTATTTTCTCCAGCAGCAGATTGAAGAAGTCGGTCGATAGAGAGTCGTCTTGTCTGAAACCTCGTTTGGTATCGAACGGCTCGGAGAGGTCCTTCCCGATCCTGACGGAGCTTTTGGTGTTGCTCAACGTCAGTTTACACAGCCGTATTAGTTTTGCGGGGATAACAAATTCAGACATCGCGGCATAAAGGCAGCTCCCTTTCGTGGTGTCGAAAGCAGCTTTGAAATCGACGAAGAGGTGGTGTGTGTCGATTCTCCTTTCACGGTTTTTTTCCAAGATATGGCGCATGGTGATTATCTGGTCGGTTGTTGATTTGCCAGGTCTAAAACCACATTGATAAGGTCCAATCAGTTTGTTGACGGTGGGCTTTAATCTTTCACACAATACGCTCGATAGAACCTTATATGCGATGTTGGGGAAGCTTATCCCAAGGTAGTTGGCGCAGATTATCGGGTCTCCTTTTTTATGGATTGGGCATAGCACACTTAAATTCCAATCGTTGGGCATGCTTTCGTCCGACCATATTTTACAAAGAAGCTGATGCATGCACCTTATCAGTTCTTCGCCGCCGTGTTTGAATAGCTCGGCCGGTAATCCATCGGCCCCTGCCGCTTTGTTGTTCTTCAGGCGGGCAATTGCTATTCGAACTTCTTCATGGTCGGGCAATGGAACGTCTGCTCCATCGTCATCGATTGGGGAATCGGGTTCTCCTTCTCCTGGCGTTGTGCGTTCACTGCCATTCAGCAGGCTGGAGAAGTGTTCCCTCCATAATTTAAATATGCTCTGGGCATCAGTGACTAGATCACCTTTGGGGTTCTACAAGGAATACGCTCCGGTCTTGAAACCTTCTGTAAGCTTCGCCGCATTTTTTTCGTAGAATTTTCGAGCATTACCCCTGTCGGCCAGCTTATCAAGCTCTTCGTACTCACGCATTTCAGCCTCTTTCTTCTTCTGTCTACAAATGCGTCTCGCTTCCCTCTTCAACTCTCGGTATCTATTCCATCCCGCACGTATTGTGGTCGGTCGTAATGTTGCGAGGTAGGCAGCCTGTTTTCTCTCCGCTGCGACACGGAACTCCTCGTCGTATCAGCTGTTCTTTTGCATTTTCCGAAAATCAATGGTTTCGGTAGCAGATGTACGTAAGGAGTTTTAGAAACCGTCCCACAGTTCTCTTATACCGAGTTTTTGACGAGTGCTCTCAGAGAGCAGGAGTGCAAGTCGAGTAGAAAATCGTTCTGGTGTCTGTTGTGATTGCAGCTTCTTGACGTCGAATGTTCCTTGTGTTTGTTGACGAACGCTTTTTGCTGCACAGAGGCGGGTGCGAATCTTGGCTGCAACAAGATAGTGGTCCGAGTCGATGTTAGGACTCGGAGCGTACGCACGTCTAGAACACTGGAGACGTGACTTCCGTCTATCACAACATGATCGATCTGGTTGGTGGCTTTTCGATCCGGAGACAGCCAGGTAGCTTGATGTATCTTCTTGTGCTGGAATCTAGTACTACAGATAACCATATTTCGGCCCCCGGCGAAGTCGATCTGCCTCAACCCATTTGGGGATGTTTCATTGTGGAGGCTGAATTTACCGACCGTAGTGCCAAAGGTACCTTCTTTGCCCACCCTGGCGTTAAAGTCGCCAAGCACGATTTTGACATCTTGGCGGGGGCAGCTCTCATAGGTGCGCTCCAAGCGCTCATAGAAGGCATCTTTGGTCACATCGTCCTTCTCTTCCGTCGGGGCCTGGGCGCAAATCAGCGATGTGTTGAAGAACCTCGCTTTGATTGTGGCTAGACGTTCATTCACCGGAATGAATGATAGTACTCGGCGACGGAGTCTCTCTTCCACCACGAATCCCACACCAAACTTGCGCTCCTTTATATGGCCACTGTAGTAAATGCCACAGGTACCATCTTCTATAAGAGTGTACAGCTGCTGGCGTATGCCGATGATATTGATATCATCGGCCTCAACACCCGCGCCGTTAGTTCTGCTTTCTCCAGGCTGGACAAGGAAGCACTGAAAATGGGTCTGGCAGTGAACGAGGGCAAAACGAAATATCTCCTGTCATCAAACAAACAGTCGTCGCACTCACGACTTGGCTCTCACTTCACTGTTGACAGTCATACGCAGGATTGCTCTTACCAACAGGTGCTACTTCGGACTGAGTAGGCAATTGAAAAGTAAAATATTTCACCCAACTGGTCTCTGTTGTTTCCGTGATCCCCTGCACCAAATTATAGTACGGTAATTTAGTGCTTAGTTATGTCAATTTATAAATTTTCCTTTAATGGCGTTTTGTGGGCATGAAAGTGATCCATTTGCGCCCATTTGCATTACCATTGCCAAAACTCTTTTCAGCCAGCAAGTCTTTTAGTACCAGATTCGGAAAGAACGGTGTATTCGGTACTAAATCGACAGTTTTGCTGGATCGTAAGCTTTCGAGCTACCCACTTTGCACTTTTGAATTTAAACTGCGCGCGTCGAAGCATTTGGAGAATTATTTTTTTTTTAGGTTGGTAGTACTGTCAAATTTCATGTCAAAATATTCATTAGTGTTTGAGATACGTGTCGTTTTGTGAGCTGCTAAAAGTGAGTTTTTCGTTTTTTGCGATGTCGAAATTTGTTGAGCAAAGAATTTGCATTAAATTTTGTTTACGGAATCAATTTTCTGCTGCGGATACGTTGAGGGTGGTGCAGAAAGCCTTTGGTGATGAGGCTATGTCTAAAAAAAAATGTTTAGAAGTGAGTTCCAAGCCGGCCGTGAACGTGTCGAAGACGAATGAAGCTGATGAAGTTGCCATATCGAAAGGCTCAGCCAATACCATTTTGAAGGATGTTTTGGGCCTCAAGCGCGTCAAATCTCGACTCGTACCGAAAACATTGAATTTTTTGAAAAAAAAGGCGTCGCGTTGAAGTGTGTGAAACGATGCTTTCCGACTACCAGGGTGTCATGAAACGCATTATAACTGGCGATGAGACTTGGATCTATGCTTACGACCCCGAAACAACCGATCAATCGAGCGAATATCGTGCCAAAAAAGAGCCGAGACCAAAAAAATCACGCCAAAGTCGCTCAAAAATCAAGGTCATGTTGACTGTTTTCTTCGATTATCGTGGTGTTGTGCATTATGAATTCCTTCCAACCGGTCAAACAGTCAATAAGGAATATTATTTGAACGTTATGCGTCGTTTGCGTAACGCTATCCGCCTAAAAAGGCCGGAATTGTGGAAAGACACTTCTTGGTCTTTACACCACGATAATGCACCAACCCATACTGCCCTCGTAATTCGTGATTATTTCGCCAAAAACTCAATCCATATCGTTCTGCAACCACCGTATTCACCTGATCTGGCGCCGTGCGACTTCTGATTGTACACCAAGCTCAAAAGACCACTCCGGGGACACCATTTTTATACGATAGAGGAGATTCGAGCCGCAGCGAAGACGGAAATTAAGGCCATCCCGGAAAGTGACTACAACCAGTGTTTCGAAGATTGGAAAATCCGTTGGCATAAGTGCATTGCATCGGGAGGGGATTACTTTGATGAAATTGATTTGGAAGAATAAATAAAGAATTTTCAAAATAAATACAATGGCACCTTATTTTTTGGGCACAATAGTAAATATGATAACACATTCCTTTGACATCTTTGGAATGTAAGCTAATCGTTTAACTTCATTTTATGATCACTTCATTACATTTGCCTTTGCCTGATTTAGTGCCCGGACTATACCAACCATACCAACATGTTAGTCTGCCAGGTATATGACAATGAAGCTTTTCCATAAATTCAAAAAACAAATCGCGGTGTTTGTTTTACTTTATTTAGCTACAGTATTTTGGCATTTTATATTTCTGAAATATGTTTTTAAACTAATTAAATATCAACAACATAAAAACATTTTATAGAAAATTTTATTGTGAATATGTAATACTGAAAGTAAAGGTTTACACACTGTGCATATTGGTTTTGAATATGTTTTCATAATTTTACTATAAGTTATTAAAGCTGTCAGTTTTCAATATCCTAGTTTTTATATTTACATCATAATACTTCACAAAATAAAGTAACTCGTATTTACATTACTAATTCTTACATATTAAATAGTTACAATAAATTTCTAGTATTCAAATTCATCCGCCGATTGTAATTAATATTTAAGTTTATCTTTTGTAATTTGGTATTCCTGGTGGATTCTAATATACATTATCCTAAAGTATTTTATTTCCGTGTAACTATTTTCTTCTACAATGTAATGTATTACTGGAATACTAAACGCTATTCCAGTATAACTTCAGTAAATAATTAAAATCTTACAAATTCCTACTGATTTCTAATTAAAATATATTTTTATAAATACAATAAATTTGGCTCACTTGACGATAACTTTATTATGCAAACATGTAATTAGTATTTATGCATAAACTTATGTAAGTACTTTAAACTAAGGTCATGTAATTATTTTTAATTGGCATCTCAATGGTTATTGGTTCTGATGCAGAGCCAGTTTTGCCAATTTCATTTGGCACTAACAGCTTTATAATATCTAGTAATCATATACTTTTTTATATTTTTTGATATTTTTTTTATTTTCGTTTGCGTAATATATATATATTATTTGTATATATACGTATGTATGTATAATTCCAAAATAGAGGTAATCAAAAAGCGTAGTAAATTATTCGGCATCCTTACTAAAAAATTCGCTAATTCTAATATATTATTTAATAATATAATTATTTATTTTGTACTACATAATTAAAATCTAAAAGTAACTACATTGCTTTTTGTTAATAATCAAAAATTTACATACAAATGTATGAATGCTTGTATACAAATATTTCATTGAGCTTCAATTAAAGTACATAACCTAACTTGCCAGAAAGCTACTAGTTAAGCGATGACATTATATACGTAGAACTTCAAATGAAATATTCTATTGCCTTTTAGATTTATGTGAAGAAGTACATAAAATAGATAAAATTTTACTTTTGTATAGATTACACAACTTAGATTTTACTTTTTTGTTTGAGAATTTGCTTTGGGTCCTTAATTTTGATTTTATTGGCTTATGCTGGGTATTTTAAAATGAAGGGAAAAAATTTAAGTAAGATAGCAGAAATATTTTCGACTGACTATTTGTGTTAGAGGTCTATACCCAAAGTAAGGTAAAGTAAAATATACGGCTTACAACTCGTTTCTCCTTTAACAACAGGATATTCGTAAAATACTTCCACAGCTTTTACATAAAGGGAAATAATCTTTAAAAAATCCCTTTTTTGTAGGCAAGATTTTGTAGCAAATAAACTATGTTAATGGCCGTTGATAAATATGTATGTTAATAAATTTTTGTACCAAACCTTGAAGAAATATTCTTACGACAAATTCGTATAAGCTGAATAATGCTGGACCTCAGAATAAAAAAACGTTATAATTTTTCATCAAGGTAACTTTAATTTTTCTAATTCTATAGCAAGGTTCTATGCTCTAAATTTCATAGAATTGCAGGTCTTCGGTTATTTTCTGTAAATATTTATAGACAGGTTAACTGTGAGAGTTTTTATATTTCCTTCATTCGCGCTTTTTAGCGCTTTAATACTGGAGAAGAGCATAGGAATAAGACTAGTTAACTACAGTATTATAATAATTAAAATTTCTCTGTTATTTTAAACTGTATTTGTGCAACGATTAGAATTGTATGAACCTTCGCCAACGAACATCCTAATAATCCGACATATTGTCCGATTTATATATATAATATTCCTATTCCACATCATAACAGTGCTAAGTACCTAGGTTTCACCTGCTAAGCTACGCTGGAAAGAGCATGTCAAAAAAAGCTGCGAGCTTGATATGAAATTTGCTAAACTTTACCACCTAGTTGGCAGGAAATCCACTCTATCAATTCAAAACAGTTAGTATATTATCAAGTTCCAAAGCCAGTTTGGGCCTACGGAGCCCAACTATGGGGTTGCTCAAGCCAAAGCTGTATTGCCAGCATTTAGCGCTTTCAAAGTAAGGTACTAAGGACTTTAGTTAATGCTCTTTAGTACGCTAGATCTGCTAACCTGCACCGTGATCTAGACGTAAATTAAGTGGCAAATGAAATCTCCAAAATTGCAAAGTCTCACGAACTGAGGCTTAGACAGCAAGTTAATGAGGAAACCTACAGACTCATCGGAACTGCTGGGCGAGAAATCCGGTTGAAACATAAGAAGCCTTCTGAGCTAGTAAGACAACAGTAGCAGCAAACGTATTTCTTAACATTTAGATTTTAAGTATTTCTTCTAATTAATTAGACAAGAACTGTTATTAGTATTTTATTTTTATATACTAGGTACAATTATAAAATAATATAAAAAAACATCCTAATTTTTTTAAATTAGTTTTTCAAATTTTGGCAAAACTAAATATATAGAAAATAGTTAGAATATATATACATATATATAGAAAAAAAAAACAGTAATTATGAGTGTGGTCGAAGGTGCAATTATGTGTGTACCATATTTATGAAGTTCACAAGTCGTTCTATATCTTTGGATTACTATCCAAAAGGACTGTTGAAAAATTTAACCTTTGAATGTGATGTACCACCAATTAGTTAGTCCTAAATTATTGAAATATTATTTCAATATACTTTGGTTCAAAGCTATCTTTTACAAAAAATTGTAATGAGAAAAGAACGCCGTAAATAGCACGACTTGTGACCTTCTGATTAATTATATTGTATTGTACTTATGTTAACTTTTAGTTTCATGGTTCTTGTTCTAAACTGTTAATTTATTAAATAATTGTATTATATCTGTCTGTATGTAAATTAATTGTATAAAAAAATGGTAATGTCGGATAAGGCATTATGTACTTTTTCGACTATTTCACTTTTTACTCAAATCATTCACAAATATACATTTAACTTTTGCCACTTGGATTTTAGGACCTCGGTTCTGAATTTTCTCTTTAAGTTAGCTGATCATTAATTTCACTATAATAAATCTTTATTGTAGTAAGTAGAAGTCTCAAAATCCAGCAACGGCTCAAGAATTTGTTTACATTATTTTGCGAATTTTAAAGCTTGAATACGTTGAATATCTAAAAGACATGCGTACTTTACTTTTTACTTATTTACGAACTAACTTTCTAACTGAATAATTTACCAAAATTGTTGCTGCTCTTTAAACACTATCTGAAATTTTTACTTTCGCCCTTTTTTATAGTGTAATATTTTTATTATTTAAATTTATGAAAGCATTATTATCGTTAAAATAATATTTATAATTGTAACAATTATACTTAAATGTTGCATTAATATAAACTGAAAGTTAAAAAATTTCGGATTCCTTAAAATATCAACATTATCAACATGAAAAATTGACAAAATTCATGGAAATTTAGTAATTTCACAACAAATTTAAAAATGCATGCAATTCTGCGGAAAACAACTACAATTTTAAATTGCAACAAATGTCATTGTTTTTCGTTTCCTTACGTTCTTTTTACGATGTCTGCTTAAAATTTGAGCAATGTTGCCAAATATTTTCACCAACTCTTCCCAAAACTTAGGGTTGTTATTTGCATAATATATACAAGGTCTGTCGCAAAAGAAACAGGACTGTTAAAAAAAAACAACAAAAAATTAATATTTTTCAAAAGTTATATTTTTTTATTCAAAGTAGTTTCCTTGTGCTTCGATACAGCGTTTAGCCCGGTCAATTAGCATTTCAAATGAGTGTTTAAGGTCTTTTTTCGGAATGCTCTTGAGAATATCGATCGTCGCCTTTTGGATAGCTGAAATGTCCTGAAACCAGTGTCCTTTCATGGACAAATGAAGTTTTCCAAATAGGTAAAAATCACAGGGTGCCAGATCAGGTGAGTAGGCTGAGTGATTAATGGTTAATATGGAGTTTTTTGTCAAAAAATCAGTGACAAGCGTCGACCGATGATACGGCGCATTATTGTGCAACAGGCGCCAGGGCCCTGCCTCACGGTATTGTGGTGGAGCACGACGAATGCGTGACAAAAGACGCTTCATAACACCAAGGTAAAACACAGCATTAATCGTTTGGCTAGGTGGGACGAACTTTCGGTGTACAATACCCTCGGAATCGTAAAAACAAATCAGCATTGTCTTTATTTTTGACTTGTGAAGACGACCGACTTCTGATTGTCTCAGAATTCCTCACGACCTTTTGGGAATCGCTTAAACCAGTCATGCACATTACTACGGGATAGGCACTGATCATCATAAACTTTTTTCATCATTTGAAATGTTTTAGTAAACGTTTTCCCAAGTTTGAAACAAAATTTAATATTTGCTCTTTGTTCAAAATACATTTACGACCGATGACCAAAAACTGCTGTCACTTTTTGATCGATAACATAGATTGTAGTTGTCAAATTGTCTTAAAATTTTTACAACAACAAGAGATCAAACTTTTTATTTCATATACCCATCATACCAATAGGTGGCGCCACCAGAAACAGTTATATTTAAAAAGTTCTGTTTCTTTTGCGACAGACCTTGTATATTTCTTATAATCTACCAGCATTTCGTAATAAGAGTGTTAATATTATTAAAATTTAATTTCAAAATATTCTGAAGGTGTTAAAAGCATACTTGGTACCATACTTAAATACGGACAAAAGTTTCCAACATAAATTAAAATAGGTAGAAGTACGATATTTTGAAACTTTGAGCTTTGGGTAAAGTCCCATATTGGCCTTATTTAGGGTACTTTTATAGTATTGAAAAACATCTTGGAATAAAATTGATTAAATAATCAAACAGTTTAAACATCATATAATAATGTTTTATATAGTATACTAGAATTATGTGTCATTAAGAGATATAACGTCTTGTGATTGTGACGACAGATTTTGAATTTGCTTTGGTACTCGTATTATAAAAATAATTGAAGACCAAAGCATACGCTATGTCTCAAAAAATGCTTGCCTGCATTTATTTAATTTTTTATGTATTGGCTGAAATATATCAATGCATTATTTCTCAGTGAGGTTTACGCTTTTATGACACATGTATCTTTGTATGGATACGTTTAATACGAGAAATATAAAATTTGTTAAATTACAGGCATTTAAGGGTTTTCAAGTTTAAAAAGAGATTATTTTTTAAAGAAATTTATGTTCCTGAGATAATCTTAAGCTTATATGTGGGGATTACAATATTATTATCTAGGGTTAAAACTGTTCAGATATTCACTTGCTCTGAGTCAATATTTTCAGACTTTGGTGCAAAATAATAGGTTTACAAGTCACTGACCCTCTTATACAAGTTGAAAGAAGTCGCAGATGATATTTTTAAACAGAAAGGGGTAACTATAATCATTTCATTGTGTGATAAAATAGATAAAATTAAAAATATGGTTGCTGTTAAAAGATTATACGGGAAGTTTGGTGTTGGTGTTCAGTAAAAAATAATAATCAAAGGGAATTGCAATACTCAGATAAAAAGTATACAAAATATATTCACTTGTTCTCACAAATATATTGTACAATATCTATGTATGTATGTTACATTGCCAACATTTTCGAATCTATATTTTGACAACATTTGTCGACTTTTTGCGCTTATGACATCTTTGTTTTTTTGTAATCTTCCACATTTTCATTCCAACTTTTCGTATTTTATGAACATATGTGTGTATAACGTAACCCTAGATAATATATTGGCAAATTTCAAAGTTTGTTTTTATCACGATCGATACTAATTGCTTTAAAAATCTCTTTTCCGATGCCGTATCTTAAATTGAATTGGTCTAAACTTGAAGCTCTAGGTCTGGGTAAAGAGAAGGGTTCAATTTCGGGATCTGTTTCACTAATATCTGCTTCAGTATCACTAAATTTTCGACGTCTTCTTAAAATTGAATTACTACACTTAAAATCAGTGGAGTTCGCACGTTTTCTCTCTTGTTTATCCATCTCCGCAGCAAGCATTTTTACCTCCCAATCGTTGTGATGCACATGTGCGAATACATTGTCTTTCACATTTTTTTGCTCTATGTCTTCATACTTAACATTCAATTTGCCAGAAGAAGAACTCGAGCTCGAGCTATCACCAATGTCTAGAACTACACTATCTTGCATGTTTAAGTTTCCGGTGAGATCTGACACAGAAACAACATAATTTCTCTTTTGTTGCTTGCCCATTGTAATATTCTCTTCTGATTTATTTTTGTACAAACTTCGTGAAGAAATGTGTCCTGAAGAGTCTTTGCAAACATTATTAAATATCGACGAAGAACTGTGTCGTTGAACTTGTGGTGGAGATGACATAAAAACCGTATCCAATGAGTCTCCGCGCTAAAATTAAAATACTTTTACTTTTATTTTTTGGATATTTGATAAATTTAACAAGTGGTTGAAATACCATAAAAAGAAGTTCTGCTGATGAACTGGAGCTGGCATGGTCCTCTGACTCTAGATCTGCATCAACCCATAATTTGCTAAGCTTATCACGTGTAAGTTCAGTTTTTCTTCGTGGCGAGGATGTTTTTAATTCGATATTTTTAATTTTTGTCTGAAGATTTGCAATAATTTCATCGCGCTTTCTTACTTCTCGGGCCATTACCGAAAATTGTAATTCGAATTTTAAATGCATTTCTGTAATCTGATCCTTAATTACATCATTAATTTCACTCCAAACACGATTGAAATTCTCCTCCACGTTGAGGATATCTAAAACATAAAAAAACAGTTAAAGTTTCAAAATAGCCCGTTTGCCTCATTTCAAACCCCAGCAAAGGTGAAACAAACAAAAAATAACTACACATTTTTAGCGTTACTTTATATAGTTTTGATGGATTTACAAAATTGTATGCTATTTATCGGTTGAAGAGAAAATGTTCGCACCAAAGAAATTAATTTTTTGAAGAACTTCGACATAATTTTAACTAGTTTTACTTTTAATGTATGGACCATCAATTTTTGCAAAATTTTTCATGGCAATCAAGTTGAAGAAGTTAAAAGGCGTTGTGTGCATAATCTAACAGTAAAACAAACCATTTTCATGGCTTTGTCAAAATGTTTAAAACGACATTAGACCATTTGCCAACGGGCAGCCATAATATTGTCATTAGAACTGACAATATGTACACCTTCTGATGAGCATGCAAAAATTGGCGAAGTTATTATTGTAGTCTGTGGAGAAAAAATGGAGTCTGGAGACATCGTGCTTCATCATTGGAACGAAGGAAAAGTGTGTCTTAAAGTCTTATAATGCGTTACAATACTCATTACTCATGAATCTTCTAGCAGGAAGAAGGATACCATTTTAATATCAGAATGGTTAATCAAAGAACAGGTAACGATACTAAATAATAATTATAAAGTAACAAAAAAGTTAGTATTATTAATTTTATTTTAAACAGGGAAGTTGAAGTCAATCACAATTTAAAGTGTCAACGGATTTTTCAGCAGTACTGTATTTAAAATGGAGACTGATCGGTTGATGTCCATCTAAACCAATTGAAGCTTCGATTTGAAGAATAAATCCGTTGTGCTATTAACGCGAGAGCAACGTAAATAATGTGGCAATAATGACAATTTTGTCGAGTACTCATGTTGCGATGTTGTATGTTCGACAATATGACCACAACTATTCATTACATTCACCTGAAACCCGCAATGGTTAAACCAAGAATAAATTACTAGACAAAGCACCACTTCATAGACATGCCATTATTGCTAGAGTTTTGAAATAAAAATTTAAATCTTTAATAAATAGACACATGCTATTTAAGTTAATTGACAAAATAAGGTCAAATGAAATTAATTCCAGAATTTCAGCTAAGACTCCCGACAAAAGAGTTGACCCATGGAATGGCGCAGTGGTTTTAAATATATTGGAATTGCCGGGCATATCACCTCACAATTTAAAATTCATGATGAGTAACATTAATCAATCTCGACTAAGCAAAGAAACGAGACTGGCTATGAAAATTCCACTGAATAACGTGATCGAAACAAAGGAAATTCCATACATATGTATGTATGTCTTGATTCTGTCCGCTTTTAAGATAACACTATTTTGTTAAATCCACTATGAGTAAGAACTTCTCCGGGCCAACTAGTTTTCCAATATTAATGTAATGCAAAATATCACATATATTACGAGATGGAACAATAAATAAACGGGAACGAAAGAAATTCACGTGCTAGAAAAATAAAACAAAAAAAAATCAAGCATCCTAATTATACAAGACAGTAAGCCGATTGAATGTAACAACTATAAATCTAACAAAAATAAATTTAAATAAATAAGAAAGTGCTAAGTTGCTATAAATCTAAAAATTCGACGTTAATTACATATACATATGTACATATATAAAGGATGATCTATTTCAAGAGAGGAATTTTTATTATCCTTCGAAAGAATATGCTTTTGCTTTTATTTTTTGCAGATTATGTCTTTCAAATATTAGCCATCCATTGATTGATGTGATACTTATTAAAACCAAATGTCGCTGAGATCACGAGCTTAAATTTCAGACATCAAAATATAGGTTATCATTGCGCGAGAATGATCGCCATACCAAACCGTGGCTTTTTCTGTATGAAATGGCAGCTCTTGAATCTCTTCGGGTTACTATTGAGCCAGAAATGGGTTTCATCGCTAAATAAAATTTGGCTTGAAAATTTCGGATCTTCTTGGAACTTTGCAAGAGCCCATAAAGCGATTTCGCTTGGGAAGATCGAGAGGCTTCAGTTCTTGCACAAGCAGTATTTTGTAATTTAATTTAAGATCTCGACGTAAAATACGCCATCGCGTCGTTCAATACGTCAGTCCGCGTTGCTGCGAACGGCACCGATTCGACTCTACTCGGTCTCCGTGTACACTTTCCGCTACGGTTGCTATATTTTCTTCACTGCGTACTGGACGTAGTGTATTCGATCGAATATTATCCAATAATGAATGATAGGTCTCAAGATGGGTGATTGTTTTGGTGATTAGTACGATCAGTAGGCCGATTATGTTGACCATAAATTAAGTGAAGCGCATGAAACACAGTCTTTACAACACGTGAATTTTCGTAATAAAGTTGAACGGTTTGTAAACGTTATTTAAGCATAAGTCTTTCTTTGATGTACCATCAGCCCTCCTGCCGAGGGACAGCACTACCAAAACAGTTAACTTCAAGAAGAAGTTTAAGGTCACCCTCGGCAGCAAAGACGAGGGGAATGATTCCAATCTCGAGCTGATGCTGAGGTGGTACACCGATGGCTCGAAAATGTCGGAGGGTATCGGTGCAGGGATCGCGGGCCCACGCACTAAGCTCTCCATACCCATGGGAGAGTTCCCAAGCATTTTCCAGGCAGAAGTTTTTGCCATAAGTCGGTGTATAGAAATAAACTTCCATCGCAACTATCGCAATGAGAGAATAGCCATTCTCAGCGAATCAAATCGCTATTAGTGCAGGAGTGCAGGGAAAGGCTGAACAGCCTTGCAGAACGTAACCAGGTACACCTAATCTGGGTGTCTGGTCACAGAGGCATAGCCGGTAATGAACTGGCGGATGAGCTAGCCCGCTCCGCAGCCTCCACTAAGATGGTGGGAGCAGATTGGGATAGGTCCACATACCATAAAGAAGCTACTCCGCAAGGAAGAAGGAGTGGGCAGGGAGGAGCATTGGCGGCAAACGAGTCGGTATGAGACATGCCAAGTTGCTAATGGGAGGATACAATTTGAGTAGGTTCAAGGTTGTAATAAACCTCCCCAGGAACAAACTCAGGCTACTGGTCGCATGGTATACCGGCCACTGCAAGTTGAATAGGCACCTGTACAATATAGGCTTATCCTCTTGCGTTAACTGCCGGTTCTGCGACTTGGAGCCTGAAACCCCGGAGCACCTGCTGATTGACTGCACAGCAGTCTGTAGACGTAGGACTAAGGCCTTTGGATCAATGTTTCCGGGTAGGGATCGCATAGCCTCACTAGCGCCCGGAAGTCTATTGAACTTCATCAATGCGCTGGGGCTAGGTGAGTCTATGTAAGTTAGAAGAGGGCACAATAGACCAAAGGTTGCGGTGCATTCCTCATATTGAATCAATCAATCAAGGTCTTTTAATGTTCTGTCCACGGCCTCTGTATGTGTTTTATAGCTCATGGCGCATTCATCCCACATAATCATTGAGACGTCTTGCAATAGTTAACCAAGAGGCCCATTTTTGCGGATAGAACATACTGATTGCTGTTCAAGATTTATGGATAACGGAAGTTTAAAAGATGAATGAGTAGCTTTCATCTTTAAAAAGGTTGCAGCAATTCCTGACAAAGCCACTGCTATCGCTATCTTCCCTGATTGTCTTATTTTACAAGTATTAAAAATATTGTTTATGTTATTATTCACGCTATAACTCGCTCTTTTCAGTGTGTTGCAGCTTAGCTAAATGTTGAATAACTTTCTCTGCCTAAATTTAACATAATCTGTTTTAAATAATTAATGATTTTTTTTACTTTACGCTCGTAAGTCGGTTAAAAATTAATATTTTCAGATTTTTTATTTAAAAACCATCCTCATTGGATTATCTTCAAAGTGGTTCAGGTCATGCAATGGTTTAGTCAACTATAGCGATCAAGTGCTAATTGAGCCCGATAAGGCTGCACTCCTACCTATAGCGATCAGACAAAAAACCCATGTTATTTTTATAAATAAATTTTAGTGTATACCATAGCCATAGCAATGCGCGGACAGATCTTCCAGTTATAGAATAAAAAATGATCACAAAAAGATAATTACCTCCTGTTCTCAACGAATCCCCAATTGTCTTGAACCGTTTTGTTGTACGTTGATTAGTGTAAGATGGACAGGGATCATATTGCATCACATTGTTATTAAGTTGAATAGTATTTCGTCGTTTTGAGACCGCTTTTATATGAGCGCCACTGGATACTCGATTTTCAGGGCATTTATCCCATCCAAAAGCGGAAATTATGGGCGCGTGAGAGATGTTTACGTGTTTATCTTCGGCTCCACTAGTCGTTTGCAAGGCTTCATACTGTTCATCTTCATTAGATCTGTGAGCGCTGTTGGGTGGACTAGAAAGAGTTGGTTTGATCGTTATACTTTTCATTAGCATACTATGTCTAGCCACATACCCTTCTAATGTCGGTTCTCTTAGTAATTTCTTGTTGGGCTTTTCCGTCACGCACGAGTCTTCATTTTCATTTTGAAAAGCACTTTTACATTCTTCTGAATTGTGACGGAGTTTCTGTAAAATACACTTCAACTTTCGGCGTTCAGAAGTTTCATTTTGTTCGGGACTAAGAGGTAAATAGGCAGGCGGTATATATTTGTCTTTCCTCTCATTGTTGTTATTTGACAGAGATGTGTTAGTCGAATTAGATGAACTTGATTCATAAGCTGTAAAAAATTGCGAGTACATTTCAGAAACATCACTGAAGCATCGATACAACGGTTCTGGCACTGCGAGTTGGCTAGTTATTTTAGAACTGTCTAAGCTAAAACTTCGCATTTGTAGTGCTTTTTCAAGTTCTTCTAGCTTCTGACGTTCGTTCAGTATTTTTAGACGCTTTACAAATGGTAATCCACTATATTCGGGCGATAAATCAAAAACAGAGTGATACGATTTTCTGCTTTCGTTGGAATGATTTGTCGCTACAATTTTCGAGTGCTTCCGTACATTTTCTAAAATCTTTATTTGCTCTGTAGGCTTTGTATTTGGAGTGGTCGCAGTTACAGAATGTAAAGTATTTGTAGATGGTGTTGTGGATGTAAATACAGCTGTCCCTTGAGAAGGCGTTTGGGGTGTTTCATTTGATGAACATGTTTTTACTTCAACGTCTGAATCTCCTGGTGAAGATTTCGCTAAATTATTAGAACTTGTTGACATTATCGTCGCTAACTTAAGTTTGGACCATGGCTTAATCGACATATCACTATCTGAGCGTTCTGTTGACGTGTTTATGGACGGTTTTATGAGTTTCAATGACTTTCCTGTTACCGCCTTTGGCGATTTATTAATTGCACCTAGGTCGTGTTTAATATATTTCTGCACGTCAAGTGTTTTTGGAGTCTGCTTTTGGTCTTCAGTGGCCAATTTATCGTCTTTCGACTTATTATCCATAGTATCTGTCTTTGTCACTCCAGCGAAATTAAGCATTTGTATTTTTTGCTTTAAAGACACAGTTGAAGTTGGTTTAACCTGTGTAAATAAAGGTTTAAAACACTAATATAAACTTCACTTCTTATATCGATACACAAATATGTACCAGAAAATAGCTATTCTGTTCTTTCTAGATTACAAAAACATGTTTGTGAAAATTAAAACTTACTGTAAGCTTCACGTCACTGGCTTTCGTTTCCTGTTTATTCTTTAACATTTGTAGTCTTTGCATTAGCGGAAGTGCTTCGTTTACTTCAGTCTCCGGTTCTTCTTGGATTGATTCCTGTGGCGATAGTGCATTGGCAATATGAACATGTGGGGGAGATATCTGAGGAGTGATTGCCTTTGCCGCTTTCTCTTCGCGATCCTAAAAACAAAAAACGAAAAGGAATAATGGGCATTCATAATGGATAGTTTTCACTTCCATATACAGTCAAACCTGGATAAGCGAGAGTTCAAGGGAGCACAATCTCATTCTCTCTTATAGAGGTTTCTCGCTAATCCGAATGCGATAAAATAACAATGTTATTTAGCTCCACGCAATAGAATAGGCAGAATATTGACAAGAAAACAATACAAAAACAATTGTAGGAAGTTCCACGAAAGTTAAGAATGAGCCATAAAATAGCAGATGTTAAATTTTGTCATTTGTTACTGTAAGTGTGTATCTTTTATATATGTATGTATTCCTATTGTAACTACAGTTCCTCCTAAATAATATACATAAATAAATAAAGCTTGACTGCCGCTTATAGAGGTATAGATCAGTAGCATTCTCACTTACGGAGGTTCATGAGGGAAAAACGACTCTCTCTTACAGAGGATTCTGTTTCTCGCTAATAGAGGTTTTGGTAGCTTAAAATGACGGGTCCTGGCTATAACTCTCACTTATAGAGTTTTCTTACTAATCCAGTTCTCACTTACCCGGGTTTGACTGTACATATATGTATATATACATATATCTTATAGTAAAGAAAAGGTTTGTTGATACTATTTCTTATACGTTTTAACTCAGTACCAACTTGACTCCTAAGAAATATCTTAATTTCACTTTTCCCATATAACTGAAGACAGAATTCGTCTTATAGTTCTTATGATTTTGGTATGCTATTAGTGCATAAGTACATACATATATAAAACCTAGTTACATAAGTACTTATATTACTCTTATTGTGATGTGCGAAAAAGAAGCACTAAAAATATAGAATTACATGTTATTATTCCTACCTGTTTTTCTTTGAGTAATCTCAGCCTTTGGAGTAACGGTAGCCCGGCACCAATTGGACTAGGTGTTTTGTCTTGGTGCGTTTTTTCTTCTTTTTTTTCCTCCTTCTCTTCAGAACGTACATGTGACATTCGCTTCAAAGTTGTTTTATTGCCTTTATTTAAAGTGTCTTGCAGCGGCTGCATCTCTAACGATTCATCACTTCTTCGGGTCCTGAAAATGTACGCATTATTCTTTAATACGTTCTACTTGTATTACGTCTTATATGTAGATATGTATATGCATGCACTTTCAATGCATACTTCAACAGGTCTACCGATAATTGTTGAAATTATATTTTTTATTGTTGTTATAAATAGTATTTGTAACATGTAGAGGTATAGTATGTAGGTAGCCTTTTGTATTTCGGGATTTCGCGAACCTGGTGTTACAGCGATTCAGAATTTTATCGCGAAGTTCGACATTTTTAATGTTATACATACACACTCAGAACGTTTTCCACGTGGATTAACGCAGCAACAATGTATCGATGAACTTAAACTAATGTTTATTGATCGTTTGGTAAATCAGTTGTTGTTCCGGAAACTATTGATGCTGTGCGCAAACTTATATTGTAAGATCGTCTATAGGCATTAGTTAGGACCCGAATAAATTCAACATTGTATGAACATTTGATTTTAGATTTTTTTTCACGGATCACTCTTCGCCACTACAATGCAAACTCTCACACATCGATTGAAACAATTGCATTTTTGAGTACTCAGAACATGAATTTAATGAGTCATTCACTGTAAAGTCCTGACTTGATATCGAATGACTTCTTTTTATTCCCATACGAAAAAATCAACTAAGAGGTGACCGATTTGCGACATCATCTGTAGAGGCGGTTGATGCGTTCAGAAGGCATTTGAGATACCTCAATCAGAGTGGCAAGAGTGCGTCAATGTTCAACCGCTTGCGAAAATGAATAGATTTTATTTGAGAAAACAATAAAGCGATTTTCAATGACTAATCTTTGTTTTTGTTTTTTAATCCCGAAATATAAAATGCAACCTACATATTAGCTTTGGATAATTCACCTTGTCTTTTTAAGCATACTTCGGATTCCTTTAACATCTTTTCTTAATTTGTACACAATTTTTTTTGAGGCACTATTTTCGCTACTATCGCTTCGATTAATATTGCTATATACATGTGGATGATCCGATTGCTCATTATTACATTGTGCTTTCGCGTACTTCTTATTTACGCATCGAACTTCCATAAGCCGCTTCCGTCCAAGAGTTTGTAAAATTTCTTGTGCTTCCGGGTAGTCCTTCATAGCGGCGAGTACATCTTCTCTCGACAATGAAAACAACTCAGAATAACCAACTGAGCGTACATCAGCCGTACGCCTGGAATAAAAAAACATTAATTGTATTGTTTAGCTTTTCAAACATTTCACAAACTTATTAAGGCCATCCAAGTTCAGAATTCCGATTTCACCGAAAAAGTCGCCAGCCTTCATTGTCGTTAGCACTTTACCGGTTTCACTGAGCACTTCCAGTATACCATCAGCTATTATAAACATTTCTCTGGCTACCTCACCTTTACGGCAAATGGAGTCTCCTGGTGTAAATATATATGCTTTCATCTTCAATACCAAATCATGTAAAAATTCTGGTTGGCACTCTTGAAATATAGTGACTTTTTTTAAGACACTCAAGTTAACATGTAACGCTAGTTCTGTTTTCAGCTTGTCCGGCAATAAACCCAAAGCTGTGTTTATATCACCTCCTCCTTGGATACGTCCTCTAGACCAGCTGTAGTCGTACCAACGGAGCACGCGTCTTTTCATTCCACCTGGAACCTGCAATATAATATTCATATTATATTATGGTATTACATCAAAGCCATGAAAATACCTTAAGATACTCTATATAACACTTTCACATTCATCGACATATTCGACATAAGGTGTGTTAAAATAACAAAAATCATTATACGTAGAGTATGGGAGTTGGTGTAGTTTCGACCCGATTTTATCTATTAAATATTATCACGCCACGTACTAAAAAAAAATTTCCTGGGTTTCAATAAAGTACTTCAAATACAACCACCAATCATATGGAGCATCTGTCGGATGTTCAAAACTTCTGTCAATCTATTTTAGGCACAAAGATGTTATGAGTAAAACATGTTCTGTAATATTCATTCATTTTCGATACACAGAATAACTATTATCAGGAAAGTATTCTGTCTGAATTTTAATTGTATACCCCTTACATTGACCGATATTTTCGGTCAAAAGTCAACTATAAATACTAAAGTCAACATATTCGGTACCTAGGGGTAGTTTGGGTTGCATTTGAACAATTTTTGGTCATAAGATGGCATACTAATAATTAAAATAATTATAATTATTGGTGTAAAATTGTATCCCGTTATATTAATTACTTCTTGATTTGTGTACTGGAAAGTGCAAGAATCAAATAGAATTTAAAATTGTGTTATATGGGACGTAGACGTGGTTGTAATCAGATTTCACCTAATTTCACACAGTGACATAGGAATATGGGGAGTATGCTACATACTCAATTTAGTCGAAATCGGTTTGGTTGCATTTTGAGATATGTGGTTTAACCAAAAAGTCCAATTTTCACTCATACCATCTCGATGATAAAATATAATGTCTGTGGCGTATTTTGTTATTGATTTATTGGGCTTTTAGTAGTTTTGAACGGTACCTTTATATGGAGAGTGAGCGAAGTTATCTTCCGATTTTTTCCAATTTCACTTTTTCGAAATTGTTTGTCCACAGGTGCCCTTACCACTGCGATCCCTTGTGCTAAATTAAAGTTGTATATCTTAATTTAAAGCTTAGCTATGCATTTTATAAGTTTTCGGTCAGTGGCGTTTTGTAGGCTTGGAAGTTGTCCGATTACGCCTTTTGTATTAAGGAACCCGCGTACCAAGTTTCAGCAAGATATCTAAATTTTTACTCAAGCTACAACTTGCACGGTCGGACAGACGTACAGTCAACCGGATTGCAACTTTTATCGTCATCGTGATCATTTATATCTGAAAACTTTTCTCGAAAAATATCTTTAAATGTAATCTCCTAATTCCCTTAAATTTGAAGCTGTTGTATATCTATATCTTCTACCTTTTTTGTTGTTTTAAGGGAACTTTTAAAATGGATTGAGCATTTACTATTTAGAGGAACAAGAAACAAACAGTTACTCACATGTTCCTTATGCTCATTGATTTCAAACTAACATAAAATATGGCTCACTTGGTTTATTTATAAATTTACAAACCTTATGATGACGCATGTATGTCTTAGCTCCATCCAGCAAGCGTTCGAATTCCAGGCGGTTAGCATTACGATTAGTTATCACATTTCCAACTTGACCGACAATGGTTGCAAAAATGAAAACTCCAATAAGATAGCTGACAATTGTAAAAATATACCTAGGAGATACATAAAACCACAATGACAGACAAAACGATTAGAAAAAATCACAATAATGCATCAAAGTTTTCGAAAAACACATGACATGAGCAGTATCGAATATCTTCGTAATATCAATAAGTGTTGAAGGCTGTCACAACTTTCGAAAACTTTGATGGCGTTTTTATGAATCAAGAGGTTAAAATAATAACAATTGAAGTGACAAACATATTTCCAAAAAAATCGCGTGGACAGCCCCAACATTATTGATAAACCTATACTGCATATAAGCCTCAATCGCTCACTATGCTGAGGCTTTAACGTAAATATATTCGCATATTCATTGAAAATAATGATGCAGAAATCGATTTTAAGTGAAATCCTGTTTGGAAGACTATTAACGTATCTCCTTACCCAACTAAAATCGGTTTCCATTTTGCCTTGATGTCTAAAAGGAAAACTTTGGTTTTAAAAATCTAAAACATAACGACCACGATTTATTTGCCAAGTTTCAAAAGTTTCAAAAGTTTCAATAAAAAATTCCAGTATAGTAAGCGATTGAGTTGTAAGAAAAACTTATGTACGCACATATAGTGCATATGAAAGTATATATGCATAATCAAATATGAGAATATAATTAGAATAGAAGGTATATCATACCCATAATTGGAACCGAATTGCAGTAATCTAGATCGTATACCACGTCTTGGTATAGATCTTGGGCCGTCCACTGAAAAATTTGGTCTTACGATAGAATAAAAAAAACATAATTTATAAAAATAAATGAATTGGTTTCATTAACAACAAGTAATGAGTTAACACTTCACATAACCTAATTATTTGGGTATAAACAAAAAGGTAAATACAATTATGTTGATTACCATTATAAAAATTATTTAAAATTGCATTTCGGGATTTATTGTGATTATTATACCCTCGCAAAATGTTGTTACAGTGTAATAGAGTTTTCTTTACCTACCGGTTTTTTGTAAGATCTAAAGCTAAACGAGATGGATATGGGTATATAAATGATCAGGAAGAAGTTTTGTATTGTAGATGGGCGTAATCGGGCCACTGGTACGCCTACATAATGCCATTAATTGAATTGTAGTAGGAAGTGTCTGTGTTTTGAACATTTTTTAAAAGTTATTTTAATATGATCAGGATAAATCTTATGAAGGTTATGTCAAAACTACCAAAAGTGCTATAAGTCACGAAATCAATATGTCAGAATCATAAAATTTCACATCTTAACGGAATCTAAATTTGACGTTAAGCGTGGCGCCGTCCCCCTTTACTGAAATCCTGGATTCCAGCAGTCACTAGAAATTTATTAGCAAGCAAAATCCATACATTTCCATCTTACATTGCGAGAATGGACGCCTACTTCCCATACGTTTAAATAAGCTAAGCCTCATCCTATCACATCACTCTACTTGGGAAAACTGGTGCACCTAAGAACACCATAATACTCCGTAAAATGTCCCCACACGACGACACCCCACACCACCAAGCCATAAAAAGGATTGAGATTTATATTATTATTATTATTGTTTTATATTGTGGGAAGACCTAAATGCCCAGTTCCCTTAGTTTCGTAGTCTGTCTGCAAATTTTTTAAAGATCATACTTAAATAAAATAAAAAATATGTATATACATACTATATTTTATATTAAATCGAGTGTTAATATTAAGTGAGTGGTGTATACTCATCGATTTATTCATCATATATAAAAAGTGTAAATTCAAGGTGACTTTTTTTCATTTTACAGTTTATAAATCGGGAGTCAATATCGTTATTGAAATACAACTTTGCACAGTAATCATAGTATTCACATTTAAGAATTGTTAAAATGGAACTATGGCCCCAAATACCGAATATCTTGATCTCAGGTCCTATGGCTGACTTTTTTACCGAAAGCATCGGTCAAACTGTGAGGTCTAGTATTGAAATTTAGAGAGAATATTGTTATGATAACAGCGTGCTTTTGTACCGAAAGTGCACTAGGCCTCATGTACCCAAAATAAAAATTGTTCGTACATTTCAATCAATATATCCAACATATGATGACATTTCGGTTGCCGTTATACCGTATGTACCGATTAATGTTTAAAATATCCTAGCAAAATTAAGTGAACGTATAATACTGGATATACATTAGTTTATGACAAAAATGTGTGAAATGGGTTCACAAAGGTTATTTCACAAAGCATTTTATTATAAGTAAGTTTATTTCAAGTTTAATGTTTTTTATTTTAAGTTTACAAGTTTATTTCAACCTGATCAGTGCTCGTCCGCGTGTCGACTCACTGTGTCGTTTTTAAAAAGTCTTCGCTACTCGTTGTTGTGTTGCATGTCACTGTCCGTACGAACGCCCAGTTCTAGTATCCTTTCTTCGTTCCCACATCAATTTAAATTGAAATTGTTTTCGGTTTCTTCGAATAATACATGTTGAATTCCTACGCAACAATTTTTTAATATAAAGATTTGTAACACCTGAAAGCATTTTCCAGCTTTTGCAAATTGCGAGAGTAAAAATGTTCGGTTACACCAGAACTTAGCACATTTTTAAAGGTTTTTGTATACATTTGTGTTAAGTAGTTTTCAAAAATTTTCACATTGTAAAATCTTTACGTTAGACCATATTATATTTTTAATATCATTTTCCGGTTCTTCAATGCAATTCATTTAGATATTTTTTATATGGTATGTCTTCACTACAATCTTTTTGACATGCGTATGAATACGACAAAAAAGTTTGAAACTCGTTTTTCTCGTATGTACATAGCCAATAATAAGTAGAAGTATTTTAAACTTATTATGCTAATTAAAAGCCTTACTCTGCATTTGTTTCGGGGGTTGGTAAATCTCCAATTGTAGTTAAAGTAAGCGTAGACCAATAAAGACTACCTAGATACTTCCTAGTCAATGTCGCGTAATCTCCTGGTCTGTAAGGATATACCCAGTCTCCCTTTATAAAAGAAAAATTAAATCATCAATAACTGAAATTATCTCGCTTTTAACAAATGTATGGTACCAACCTGAAATCCTTCAGCTTCCGATAATAGATAATAAAAACACCCAAACCAATGCGCCAAAATTAAAAGAATATGAATTAAGTTTATAACTCGCCATAAGTTTGGCCAAACCGTCCTACTTTCAACAATGTAATAGAATTTTACACATCGATACACCTAACAAAGAAAGAGCTATACAGTAAAAGTATGGCAATACACATTGACCACACGTACCTTAAAAAATCTTGAAAACCGTAGAAGAGGATTTGCACCGATTTTGAGTTGTATCAAATCCAGGGGAATCAATGATATGATATCAAAGAAGAAATCTCTAGAATGAATGTAATGAAGTGCTAATTTTTTATCATCGTAAACCATCAGTCCTTGTTCGAGATATCCTGTGCGTAGTTGGACAACTATATCGAATACGAAAACAACATCCGTGAGTGTATCACAAACAAACCAAAAAATAGGAACAGCTTGCTGAAAATAAAAATATTAACAAAATACAATGTGGAGAAAAGTTATTATTTTAGGACAAAAAAATTGTATGTAAACGAAATTATTTGCTGATTATTATTAAAAGGACACCTGTAATGGAGCTATGATTACAGTACATCCGAAGATTAATATCTATGATGGGCCGCAATAAAAATAAAGCACTGACTTTGGAATCATACTACAAGACATAATTTGATTTTTATAAATATATGCACGCACTGTAATACTTTATAATTAACTATGAGGCATTTTTTGATCATTAATGTTACTCAATAAAATTTCTTAATTTCCGACCGAGCAGGGTGAGATAAAATCCCTTAAAGGTATGCAGGAATGCCAAGATCGTGCGCAGGGAAATAGAGATAAAACGCGGATAATCCTCGCCGCGTTTCGAAAGGCCTGTAAGGCGGTTGTTGGCCTAGTCCCAGGTAAGAAATTTATAGCATTATATGCAAGCCGTATGGGATGACACATGTAGAAAGCACAAGGTAGTAGGGTTGAGGGAGACTATTGAACGCCTCCTTTCTTTCGGTCCGGCGTAATCTAAACCTCGACTTAGATGTCTAAGAGCTTCGAAGCTCAATCAACTGTGAGATGGGTTGATATTATGCACGAAACAAACTTTAGCTCGTATTAAATTGAACCTTTATTTAGCATTACAAACGACCTGTAGCTCTATTTATGGCGTGACAGCCAGTAAGTATCCGTATAACCTTACCTACCAGGTTGTTCAATAAGTTTTGTCGTTTGATAAGAAAAACACATTTTTTTTAATACACTTTATTATTCAGTATAACCTCCCTGAACACTTATACACTTGCTCCAACAATCCTCCAATCTGTGGATCCCAGCCCTGAAGTGAGAATCCGGAAGGTCTGTAAAATACGCTTCAAAAGCCATTATGATCTCTTCATTTGATGAAAAATGATGATGGAAACAAATGGAAGTCGCTGGGGGCCAAAACTGGCGAATACGGTGGATGCTCCAACAATTCAAATTATAATTTATGGATTTTAGCCATTTTTAAAATGATCTTGTGATACGGTGCATTGTCTGGATGAAAAGGGATTTTTTTCTTCTGCAAACCGGGTCTTTTTTTACGATTTTTTCCTTCAACTGATCCAAAAGGTTGCAATAATATTCAGAATTAATTGTTTCACCAGTTTGCAAGTAATCCATAAACAAAATTCCTCTCGCGTCCCAAAAAACTGATGTCATAACCTTCTTGGCCGATTTCCGGACACGAACTCGTTTCGAAGCCGAACAACCAGGTTCACACCACTCTTTAGCCTCTTGATTTGATTCATGGTGATAGACCCAAGTCTCATCCATAATGGTGAATCGACGCTCAAAATCCACTGTATCCTTTTTAATTGGACCGTTTTAATATTGCTGAGAAAGTCGCATTCGAATGTGCTTTTGTTCCATTGTTAGCAAATGCGGTCCCCATTGTTTTCTAAAACCCAAAATTTCACTTAAAATATGGCTCACACTGCCTAATGAGATGTGTTGAGCCTCTACTAAATCTCAGTCCATCGACGATCTTCCAAAACCATATCCTGTACTTTCGCTATGATTTCTGGTTGGTTTTATGCGCTTTTTGGACGTCCTTCGACGTGGATCGTCTTCAAAGCTTGTACGACCACCTTAAAATTCAGCAACCCATCTTTCTACATATTGTTCTAATTGTAAGTCAATAATCATTATACACTTTTAACATTCGTTCGTGAATTTCTTTTTGTGCTACACCTTCGAAAAATATTAATTTTATCACTGCACGATATTCAATTTTTTCCATTGTAAAAAAACAGTAAATGGCTTGTAAACCAAGAATGAGGTGACAGATTGAAATGAAACTTCATGAACTTTCATTTACATATGAAAAGTGTACCAACAAATAAATTTTGCGCTAGTAGCAAAGCCCTCTGTTATCGAACGACAAAACTTATTGAACAATTTGGTAATGTTGCGGAAAAGTTAAAGGCACTCGTTTTATTCTAGGCCACAATCTGCCTTGAAACAGCTAACTTCTTTTTAATTAGTTTCTAAGCCATCATGACCAATGTACTACTTTAAGTATATGTATATCTTTCGCTACTTTAAGTATGACTTTCTCAGCAAGTATGTATACAGTTGTGATCGGGAAATTTATTTCCACCAATGGTACAGTTTGAAATAATTATTACTAAATTATTGTAAATTTGTTTTTCATAGAAACTAGTTATTAAGTTAACTAAAAACTTGCGAAAATGGTCATATAAGGAGCGTTCCAAAGTAAACAGGACTTTAAAAAAATACAGAATAAATCATTTTTTCGGCTAAATCAATTTATTTTATTCAAAATAGTATCCTTCTGCTTCAATACAACCTTTTGGACGGTCCCAAAGCGAACGAGTGTTCTAGCTCGTTGGCCGGTATGGCCGCCAATATGCCGGTGCCAGCCTTTGGAATGGCCTCTACGTCTGCATAATGCTTTCCTTTCATGGGCAAATGTATTTTTCCGAAAAGGAAGAAGTCGCACGGTGTCATATCAGGTGAATACACAATATTGTAAAAGAAGTTTTTGTCCTTTTTGACCTCTTTAATGATGACCTTCGAATGTTGGATTCTGAGTAATTTTTGGTCGACGTCAATTTGTGCGGAACAAACCATGCACATACCTTTCGTAAGCCCAAATGTTCGGTGAAAATGCGATAAATCGATGTTTTGGAGATGCTCAATTTCATTTCCATGAATGTCAATGATGATTTCGGCAGATTTTTGATGAATTCACGCACAGTTTCGATGAAATTTCCGGTGATCACGGATTTTTTTTGGCCCACATGTTGATCGTCATTTATGTCCTCACTACCACTTTGAAAACGTTGAAACCACTCGTGCACTCTGCTACGGGATAGGCAATCAACGCCATAAACTTGTTTCATCAATTGAAACGTTTCGGTAAAAGTTTTACCAATTTCAAAACAAAATTTAATGTCGGCTCTTTGTTCGAAGCTCATTTTCGCACCGATAACACAAACATACCGACACTTATAACGCAGTAACTTCACTACCAATCGATGAAATGTCATGAAATTCTCACTGGAGGATCGATAAAGATAGCAGATTCTAACGCACCAGTCGACATATAGATGGCGCTAGATTGAAAAAAAATCATGTTTACTTTGGAACGCTTTTTGTACATACATACATCCATAAATATTTACATATAAATACATATACATATATGTATTAATGATGCTGCAGTTTATAATAACACTTTACCTGCAATTCAGGAAAACTTTGTCGCACAATAAGAGCCCATAAATTGTATAAAACAGAAACAGTTAGTATCATTAACCAATAGAAATAAAAGTTTTCATCTGGATTAACAACAGATCGCCGCTTTTGCAAAAATCGACGCCGACGTTTTGTACTTTTATTAGATTCTCCAAAGGCGCTCTCCGACCCAGTGTCTTCGACCGTTTCCTGAAATTAAAGATATCGTTATTAATTCATCAATATGAATTACTTCGCTTTGCATCGGACATTTGCTTTGACGGGTATGCTCGATATGGCTTTTGAATTAGTTCGTTCACATCGAGGCGAAACAAAGCAAATCCAAACTAAATGTTGCACAACTCTCATCTTTTAAGGGGGTATTCTGGTCTAGGATTTTGAAAAAATCGATTTTTTTGCATATTTTGAAAGTTTAGACTTTCTAAAATATGACCTTGGAAGGATTTTTCGAAATTCGACTTAGTTTCGGCGACACAGCCGATTTTGTGACGTGGCGTCCGTGTTCACTAGAATTGTCTCCTAAACTTTAAACGCGTTTCTCTCGAAACTACTTTTTTTGAGGTGGTTGACATGATATCTCAAGTTCTACTGAACCGATTTCTTTGAAATTTGTATTCTTTATACAATGCTCTATCGTGTCTGCCTTGGATTTCCAAAAATTTTGATTTGAAGTATTTTTAAAAAATTCGAAAAGGTCGAAAAAATCGTTTAATTTTTTTTTTTTTGAAGTCGACGCCAGTTTGTTATTTTTTTTTTTTTTTTTTTTTTGAAAATGGTCAACCCGATAACGACATCCTAACTAATGAAGAATCTTCTTGTTTTTGACGATTTGTTTTTTTCTTCTTGCAATTTTTTTTATATTATTAAAATGTCAATAAAAAACATTAAAAAATTGATAGTAAAAATGTTTTTCATTTTTTTATCTTAGTTTAAAAAATGCGTAAAATTCATGGGGCTAGACCAGAATACCCCCTTAATTAGAGAGACGCATAGAAAGCAAAGTTTTCAAACTGACACACCCTTTGCTTTCTGCGCTTCGTTATCTAAGTAGGAATTGTCAAGCAAAACGAAGAAAGTTTTATGTGAATCGGTCATAATTCCCAAAGGAGTGACTTGAAAGAAAAAATCATTGTAAGTTTGTAATGCCACGATCGAAAGAAGCTTTATTTACAATTACTGTTTAGGATTATTTACATTAGTTTTAAGTTTATTTTTTAATAATATAAGTCTGATTTAGCAATACTGTCTTCTCTAAGCTTTCTATTTTTTATCTTTCTTTTATCATTCATTTATGTTTGTTTTTATCTGTGTTTATTCATATTTATAAGCTAGGGTCTTTTAAATTTCGTTTCCGTTTAGTTTGAGTCTTATGGCGAGTGAACGAAATCAAAAATACATGGTATGTTAATTGCATTTTATTTTACAGATGTAAAAATTCGTAAACTTCGTACTTATGTATATGACAGAAGAAAGCAAAAGTTAATTGTTACCTGAGTTTCTGGAATTTGCCGCGTAGAGAATCGCTTTAAAAAGGAGTCCTCCCGTTTTAATGGTGGCTTTTTCTGTATCGCTGATGATATTTGGACAGTTGTTCTGAGCTTCATCCATCGCTGATTGGATCGATTCCTATTTTTTCAAATATTATTCTGTAGTGTTCTTAGAGTTAAAATTACATAATCACTGCTAAAATATACACATACATGTGTATATATGAATATAATTAAGTCTGAATATGCAAAATTAAAAATTAATTAAATTTAAGCAAAAACCGCACTTCATACTTTACAATTTCATTATAGCCTTATAAATTCTATTCAAATATTCAACTATTTCAAATGCGTCTTTCTCCGATTTATAATAAACTAACAGCCCGCCCTGGCTTCACACGGGGATTAAACAATCATTTCAAAAGTTATAAATTTGTATACACTCTCAGTACAGTACTACCAACCTAAAAAAAAATAATTCTCCAAATCCTTCGACGCGCGCAGTTTAAATTCAAATGTCACCTTATTTTTTGGGCACTTTCTCGTTTTTGCGTTTGGTCCTTAAAAATTAGTTAAATGAAGGAAATACGGATATGAAAGTATATTTTTTTGTATTATTATTTTTTTTTTATTTTTGTAAAAAGGCCTTTCTATATTTTTCTTTCTCTGCTCCTGAAAAATAATTTAGAGTTTCCCTGTAAACGATATTTGGTGTTAATTTATTTTGTGGCAGCAATATAAATTGATTTTCAGGACCTTTGAAAACAGACCAACATACAATTGGCCATGAGTAAAACATTCTTTTCGTATGTCAATCCCTAATAATTCGAAAGTTTGGCCTCGGGTCTTGTTTGTAGTTGGAGCGAAAGATGTTTTAACTGGAAATTTAAGCCGTTTAAATGGGATTGGCAGATTAGTTGGGATCATCGCAATCCCCGATATATGAGCTAGTTGACCAGCTTCTGGGCCGGTGATAATGGTTGCTATTAAATTAAATTGTCCTTCAGTTCCATAATAAGCAGCCGTGTCCCGTTGCATATGCTTGAGGAACTTAAATTCCTCAAAAGCAAAATTGGAATTCCTTCCCCATGTTTAAGTAGTCGCTATGGATATTCGCCATCGGTGATTCCATGAAGATGAGCTCTCATATTCGTCCGTAAATTTATATTTTCAATCGAAGTCCATAAGGATGACGATATTAAGCATGCTTTGATGGCATCTGCTCGCGTACCTCTGTTAATGACAGGAGAGTCTGTCACCAGCAAATACAAAAGTTATCCCACCTATGAGAGCAAAGGAGTGTCTAAGGTCTTTTAATGTTCTGTCCACGGCCTCTATATGTGCTTTTTAGCTCATGGTGCATTCATCCTACATAATCAGTGAGACGTCTTGCAATAGTTAACCAAGAGGCCCATTTTTGCGGATAGAACATATTGATTGCTGTTCAAGATTTATGGATAACGGAAGTTTAAAAGATGAATGAATAGTTGTCATCCTTTAAAAAGGTTGCAGCAATGCCGCTACTGTAAAACATGGCGGTGGAGGGGTAATTTTGTGGGGTTGTATGTCCGCTGCAGGTGTCGGTGAGCTGGAATTCATAGACGGCATTATGGACAAGAAATATTATATGGAAATTCGGAAGAGAAATGTAAAAAAAGTACCGAAAAGTTGAAATTGCCAGAGTCATTCACAGTTCAACACGATAATGACCCGAAGCATACGGCTTTTGATGTACGCATATGGCTGGCACATCGCATAAAACATACATTACCGCATCCCCCTCAATCGCCCGATCTTAATCCAATAGAACATTTGTGGGAAGAGCTAGATAGGCGCGTTAAGAAGCGAGCAATATCAATAAAAGCTGAGTTGAAGGTGGCACTAATGGAGGAATGGCAGAATATTGGCGCAGAAACGACACAAAAATTGGTTTCATCAATGTCAAACCGGCTGGAAGCAGTCATCAAGCAAAGGGGCTTGGCCACAAAATATTAATTTTATATGTATATAGTTTGCTACTTTGTCATTGTTTTTTTTTTTGTATTTTTATGTAGTGCGCCAATACTTTTGTTTCGCTAAAATTAGCACTTTTTTCTTTTTATAACTACTGTTAAATAAATATAAGAGATAATTAAATGAATTAAAGGAAATATAACTGATAATTACTCGTCCTAACTAAGGATTTTTTTGTATTCAAAACTTATTTTATAAGTGGTAAAAAACAGTAGTAAAATCAAATTTTCTTGCTGTGTCAATACTTCTGTTCATCACTGTATATGTTTTACACTTATATTTTTAACTTTTAATTAATAATTTAAATTTAAAAACGGACACGCTGATCATTTAAATACTATATATTTAATAGAGTCTCTGACGTTTTCTGGGAGCCATCGTGTGTAACCGCGGCAAATTTAATATACCCTGTTCAGAGTATAAAAATAGTGCGAAAGATTTCAACATTCATTGGTTTAGTATCTTACTAACTTATATTTTAGGCCGCAGACTCCCTTGGTCTCAATAGTATTTTTCGAGATATCAGTATTAATATAATCAACCTAATTAATGAGATACATATATGTACATATGCGATATAAACTCAACCAAGAAGGCTAGATTCATCCTAAGCAATTTTCAGGTTGAGGTTTTCGATTAATGACGTTTTGTAGGCGTAGCAATAGTTCGATTCTGCCTCTCCTCATAGTGAAAGGAAACGCAAGTTACAACTTGCACAGATGGACAGACGGGCAGACGGTCTCTTGGATTTCAACTTGTCTCATCATCCTGAACTTTATATATTCATATCTATCTCGATTAGTTTTAGATGATACAGAGTACCGATAGGTGAACAAAACTATGATTCTCTGCAGCAACATGTTGAAAGAGTATAAAAATGTAATGAAATATAAAAATTAAATAATATTCATAAATACGTTATTAATTTAGTTGTAATAAAATCGAATTGAGCTTGCGTTTTTAAAGATTTTATCGGATGTTACATGTGTAATTCTTGTGAGACAGCAATTTATCTGAGAAGCCTGGCGAAAAAATATATGTACATCAATAGAGAAGAGAAGACCTGACTTTCATCCACGACAGTCGGATCTAAGTAACCGAAACGCACCCGGATTATTATCCGGACACGGACTGTCAACTCGGCACCATTCCTCGAAATTCCTTCACAACAATAACCTGAATAATACTATAGGTAATAAATGATAAATAAATTACCATTGGAGCGAAGTGAACCACCAATAAAATTGAGACGAGTGTCGAAGTTATCAGCTATTCTAACTTCTGAGAACATCACAAAAATCCAACTGACGTTCTTATGGAGAACTGTAAGTGTTATAATATTAGTCCGAAAAGAATTCAAGTATTGACTACTCTTCCGTTGGATTGGACTATAAATATGAGATGACGCGAATTCAAAGTCTCGAGAAAAATAGTACAAGCGGCTAAAAATGTTATTTATATAAAAAACAATACACTTATTTACCCGGCTCATTTGATTAAAGAATGAACTTACAACGCTTAACTGATAAAAATAAACTTAGTTATTAACTAAAAAGTTTGGCGATACATTTTATTATAAAATATGTTCATGGACTTAATTTGTATGTTCAAGTGGACAATACGGGGTCCACTTGACTTGATCTTGCTCATTATATTCTGTAGAAACATATTTCGAGACATTATTTTGATTTTGACTAAGACAAAATCTAACCAAATCAATAAAGGCTTTTATATAAATGTAAAAATATCAATTATATTTATTAACAAATTTTTAGTTGTTATCGAAAATACTTACCAGTCAGCATCCAGGTCCAAATTTTTTTCGCTGATATCTGATTTGCTGGAATAATAATACAAATTTTCTCGTGTATTATTTTTATTATATTAAATCAAAATAATATATGTACATAATATATTTATATATAATATATGTTCAATTTATAGTGAGGAAAGTTTGATCGCCATTCAATTGAGACTGTCCAGAAACGATTTTTTTACATATGGCTCAAAGAGCTCACGACTTCCGGTCTTAGACCAAGTATCCTCTGGGTAGCCAAAGAACATCCGTTTGCAAGCGAGCTAAAGTAAGAAGACCACCTTAGGGTTGTGCTTTGGGTTCGAGACCCGCCACGTAAATACGCATTCAATGGAAAGGAAGAAACAGCGTTGACACCAACAACAACGTCAGCCTCGAAATCCAACACAAAATAACTCTTGCCAACAGATGCTACTTCGGACTGAGTAGGCAATTGAGAATTGGTATTTAAGTATGCTTTGCCCAATCCACAAAAAAGGAGACCCCACAATCAGCGCCAACTGCCGTAGGATAAGCTCCTCAACGTCGCATATAAGGTTCCATCGAGTGTATTGTGTGAAAGATTAAAGCCCACCATCAAATAACTAATTGGACCTTATCAGTGTACCTTTAGGCCTGGAAAATCAACAACTGACCCGAAATTCACCATATGCCACATCTTGGAAAAGACCTGTGAAAAGAGAATCGACACGCACCACCTCTTCGTCGATTTCAAAGCTGCTTTTGACAGCAAAAAAAGAAGCTGCCTGCCGCGATGACTAAGTTTGGTATCTCCGTAAAACTAATATGGCTGTGTAAACCGTTGAGCAACACAAAAAGCTTCGTCAGGATATCTCTTGCCAACGGTACTACTTCGGACTAAGTAGAAGTAAAATCCTCTCTTGACGAACAAAAACAAAACTCGATAAGTCACTCAATATTATTCCAGTCCTGCTATGTGGTGCAGAGGCATGGACGATGACAACATCTGTTGAGTCGACGTTACGAGTTTTCGAGAGAAAGGTTCTGCGGAAGATTTATGGAGATATACGACGACATTTAAATAGTTCAGCGAACCGCTTACGCGATTATAGCCGAGTTAACAACAGCGCGCCAGTCGTTTCTTCTTTTCACTACGTGGCGCCAATTGGATATTCCAAGCGAAGCCAGGTCCTTCTCCACCTGGTCCTTCCAACGGAGTGGAGGTCTTCCTCTTGCTCTGTTTCAGAACTGGAGTTTTTCGTCCATTCGAACAACATGACCTAGCCAGCGTAGCCGCTGTCTTTTAATTCGCTGAACTATGTCAATGTCCTCGTGCATCTCATACAGCTCATCGTTCCATCGAATGCGATATTCGCCGTGGCCAACGCGCAAAGGACCATAAATCTTTCGCAGAACCTTTCTCTGGAAAACTCGCAACGTCGACTAATCAGTTGTTGTTATCGTCCAAGCCTCTGCACTAATCAGAACAATAGATTTCATAGATTTTTTATTACATACCATCTATGAAAATTCCATAAAGCTTTACTTAAAAAGCCGAATATCTCGAGAAGTATAGCTATTTTGCCCTAGGATCTTTCTTGTAGCTAACAAAATTTTCTACAAGTTTGTCAGATACATTTTTACTATAACTCTTGTCATTTACGAGATAAATACAAAAAAAATGGGAATTTCGTGGAAAAATCAGGTTTAGAGTCCCTTACTACCTCGCCGGTGTGAGTTTCGCCTTTGTCGCAATGGGCACTTTTGTAGAGTGTTCAATTCTGAGGAATATGTGTCTGAAGTAAAAGCGAGGTCATAAATTGCCTCTGAGCTATAGAAATTTAAATATAAAAATTCACGATTTTCAATGAAAATTTTTACATGCATTGGTCCAGTCCTTGGTGTTAATATTAAGAACCCAAATTTTCAGGAAACTTTTTTATGGTATCTCCAAAGGAATTTCATGAGGGGATTGAAAAAAAATGAATAGTTATTTGTGGTATGTACTTGTATGTACTCGATGGAATTTCAATTATACATACATATGTATTTGAAATAGAACACACGTGCACGAGTAAATCAGTGTTTAAGGGATGATTTACAAACCGAACGCAGTCGATCATTTCAATCATTGAAGCATGAGTATGCATCATTTCGGATATTTTCTGCTAATACGAACGTTCATAAACAAATCATGTACTATGAGCTGATCGCTAGTGATTCAAAATTGTTCTCTATCGCTGATTTGAAGACAAACGGTTCGATTCGTGTACATTAACCGAACTGACAGAATCAAACAGAGTAACGGATCAATACCCGATTATGAACAAAAATTTATTACTCGTTGCAGTTCTCTGATGCAGACCCATTTAAATATGTACAAATACAGATTATATCTGGAACGATTCCCAAACTTTACTAGCCTGCCGCCACCTCCCTGTAGTGGAATCGCCCCTGCTGGATAACACATTCTTCTGTTACTTGGCCATACTGGTCCAAGTCGAAAAATCTACACACTACAATATTTGATGATACTGACATCTGCCAGTTGGACATTCGATACGAGAACGATCCTGCGCGCAACCTATTCGTGATTTCACTAGACACCACTACGAATCCTCGTCGTTCAGGAGACAAAACCTTGATGCATTTCTAAATTCCCTAGCCAAAGGAAACCACTATCAGTATTGATTGGAAAGGACTTTCTTATCGACTTCAGTTTCAATAGAAATTTGCGCCGTCTATGATCATATCTGGTTATGATTTCAATAGTTTCAGCGTAATTTTTAATCGTATTGACAAATTCATCGTTCGAAAAGCAATCAGTGACTATACCCATTATTATAACTACCCATCCATGATTTAATTTACTTACTTTTGTGTGGAACTTTTAAAGTCGGAATAATGAGCATTACTATCATTATCATTGATACTTCCATGTTGTTGCGTTTTTCTTATAGTGCCAGTTCGTTCCCGCTCGGAGCTACTCGTACCAGATGGGCTCACGATATCTGTGTCACTATTGCATTCGATTCCATGGCGATCTTTGGAGACTGACATTGCGTTTTCGGCCGGGTCCGCCTGCAACAAACAATATAAAACTATTGTTACATATATTCTATGAAAAGGTATTTAGTAAGTATGTTGACATACCATTTGTAAGACAGCAGAAGAAGAAACCGCCGCACCTGTGCTGCCGTAGTTGAGTTGCGAATGGTAACCGCTCGAAAGAATTTTTTTGTGTGCTGATGCGTGCGCGCGATACGCACTCACACTCAATTTCATTGTGACATGAATGCAAGTTCAACATAACAATATTAAATTTAATTATTAAACGGCAATTTCGCCGAAATAAATTGATTCTGCAAACCAAATACATATGTTGTACAGCCAAACAGTTTTGTGGTGAAGCTACAATAATTGGCAGTTACTTATTTCTTCTGCAACATATAATAGTGCACAGTTTTTATACATAAGGCCTCTTACAATGATGGATGAACCGCTCCTGTAACAAAATAAGAAACATTAAAATACATAAGTATATTTTAGATACACGAACCAAACTTCTATTATATCTTTATATACACATGTACAAACACTGCACTTTATCAGGTCGGTACATTTAAGGTTGCAAATCTACCAAACCATTTCTGTCAAAACAAAAGATGTTACAATTCTAAAAGTATTATCGATTATTAACGAAACTATTTTCTACTAAATAGAACAACAGCAAGTCAGGGATAGCCTTAAATGCAGTGGCGGATTAACGTATAAGCACTACAAGCACGTGCTTGGGGCCTCTGTTCTCCAGGTTAGTTTTTTTAAGATATCTTCGTGTATTTTTTCCCAGCTGTCCTTAATTGCCCTTTTCAGTTCTAAAACACTGCTAAATTGGCGACCATTTTTATAAACGTCTCTTGCCAGAATACCCCAAAGGGTTCTCCAATAGAAGTAAAAAAACGGTCTGGACTGCGTAACAGGCCATTAATTATTTTGCAAATCCCAATTACCAGTGAATACCACGCGAGGACGTGGATAGCTACGTTATCCTGTTGAAAAATTGGATTCTGCCTTGATGAAGTCCTCCAGAAATGAATTAATTCTGAGTTCCAACATGTCATCGTGTAGATTTCGCTATTCATTTTTGTTGGAACATTGCATATTCTGGATCTTCCATAATAAGAGAAGGCTGCCCAAATCATAACACTTCCACCACCAAAGTTCCTGCTCATCCTTGGTTCCTCCTTTGCTTTCAAATCATGCCAAAAGTAACTTAATCCATCAGGACCGTCGAGATTGAATTTTTTCTCGTCAGAAAAAATTAAATTTTTCCATTCTGACGTCCATTTCATGTGCGTTTTTGCGAACTGCATCCTTGCATCCTTGTGGGCTTTTGTCAGTGCCGGAGCTTTAGCTTGTTTTTTATAAACAACGTTTTGTGATGTGTTTAAAATTTTCTGGACACGACGTTTTTTAATGGGAAGATCAAGTTCCGCTATAATTTGTGAAGCGGTAAGCTTTTGTTTTGTTGCGAGGTCCTTAATTTGAACTTTTTGGCGCTCTGTAATTTTTTTGTTACCTTTGGTTTTTTTCTTCTGACCATTATTCTTGCCCATTCTTAAGTAATTTCTAATAACTTTCTCGGATCTCTGAATTTTTAAAGCAATTTGAACATTACTCATGCCGTTTTCTTTATGTGCCGTTATAACGGCTTTCTCTTCACTTGACAAGTAGGGAAAGCCATGCCGTTTAAAGGGTATAAAAAAAACAAAACGTAATAACTTAAATGAACCCAATAAATTATGCAGTGTCAGTTGTAATATTTTTTCTAAAAAAATACAAATTACCTCTTTATTTCTTTGTAAAATGACTTTTACCACCTTTTCGGCTCAACGAAATGCGTACTGAAATTGACACTGATTACCTCTTTCCACTAAAAATTTTTTAAGTATGATATATGTATGTACATATGTATGTAGACTAATAACATTGAAAAAATAAATGGTTACGAAAGCAAAATGCAAAATATTCGCAGAAAGCATAAAGTACCGTAGCAATTTTCAGAATAACGTTAAATAATAGGAACTACTAGCCATTCGGCTAAACGAACTGCGCTCACTGTAGAACAACAGCAAGTCAGAGATTGCCTTAAATGTGCTCCGGAGCAAAATGTAATCTGGTTTTTTTTTTGTGGATCCTTAAGCAGTCTTTTTTCTTTAGTTTTAATAGATTTAAATATGGAAAAGTAGTAGCAGATTTAACTCGTAAGTAACGCTCTTTCTAATAATGGCAAGAAATTTATAGTGGAAAATAAGTGAAGTATGGCAGATGTTCGAACTGGTACATACATACATATGTATGTGCAAAATGTAATATTTTTAAATTAAAAATTTCATTCAAAACATCGTTGACAAATTTAAGACACATGTCAAAAATAGGCATCTACAGTGGAACTACCCGCCCAATATTATCTTCAAATGATAATATTTTTAAATTCGAATGTTAAAAACATAAGTATCTTCTTTATATAAGTTTAGTCGTTTTAAGAAGTAATCAGAAGCTGTAACTGCTTAAGGAATTTAAATTTTAAATTTTGAAAGCGTATGTGAAGAATTTCAAAACAAATATAGAGTACAAAAGACTTTATATTGGGTTGTCAAAAAAGTCTTAAGGTATTTTTATTGAATTTTTTTTTTATTGAAATTGAAATGAATTTTTGATGACTCATGCCCAGCTCTTGACCGATGCTACGTCTGCTACTATCCCGGTCTCTTTCGACCAATTCAGCGATTTTATCGCAATTTTCGACGACAGGCCTTCCGGTGCGTGGCGCATCTTCGACCACCTCTACACCAGAGCGAAAACGTTGAAACCATCGTTGTGCGGTGGAAATAGAAACTGTATCGGATCCATAAACTGCACAAATTTTATTGGCGGCTTGGGATGCATTTTTGCCTTTATCGTAGTAGTACTGTAAAATATGCCGTATTTTCTCTTTATTTTGCACGATATTTGCGACGCTATTAACTCACGAACGACATAAAAGAAACGACATCAATCAAACAAGTATTCGCGCGTGAAATGAGCTTTCCAAAAAGGTATAGCATGACCCGATGCGACGAATAAAACTAGAACTACGCGCTTTCAGCGCCAACTAGCGAAAATACCGCAAGACTTTTTTAACATACTAATATTTTCATTGATTTAAAAATAGCAATCACTGAAATCACAAACCAAACACAACATGTAACATAAAAGTAAACATAAAGTTGACACAAAGTTCAATCATAATTTGAGATTAGTGCATAATAGTTGACAAATATTATCGATGCATTGCACAGAACGATGCAAGATTTAAACGGTTTTCTTAGTCCAATAAGATTAACGGAAGTTTAAACAATCGTTCTTATGGTGAAGTATTGAAACTATATGATTGAACAACATTTTCTGAACAATTGCTAGATATTGGGAATCATAGAATAGAACTGCAACCAAATATGCAACGCATTAAACTACGCATTGCCAGACAATTTCTGTACTGCAATTCACAAATTGAAAGTACTTTTCCTGGAAATAAAAAAGATATGCCTTGGATCATAACTTTCTCAGTAATCGGGTCACCATAGCCGCCACAAATGAAGAAGATGGCGAAATTAATTTCCAGATAGAATACTGTTGCCAAGCGATGCCTGTAAATCTATCGTTACTGTTAGTGATGAAAATGAAAACGTCTATTTTAAAATAGTATTTCAAAATTCTCTAGATATACCCTCAATGTCTGAATATGTGAGTTATTGTTCGGTTGAACATTGGTTCACGTATTATTTCTCAGCATAATTTCAATCAACCTATATAATGCAATGCAACGATACACGTTAGTAATCAAAAAGATCACAGGAAATATTAGTGAAGCAACTACTTTAGAACGGAGTGACGGTCCTGTTGCCGCCGATTTTTACAGTAGTATTGGAAAACTATCAAATCTATTTGAGCTCGACCAAGAATAGCATCCAACTATTAATACTCGTATAATTGTTTAAAATTAAGAATGATCTACTATAGATACTTCATTAAATGTTATCAATAATTATTATGTTTAATTATTACAAATTACGATAATGTCTTCGTCTGAGCTTATCTTTTCCTTACTTGTTACTCATAGTTTATAATGAGAGGGAATATTTATAACGTCCGTTATTTAACCTCCGGATAAGTAAATGTATAAACTTCGATATTTTATTTTAATACCGAAAGACACTTTTTTAACTCGATCACTCTTGAAAGACGTATTGTCTCAAAATCGATGAATTCACACAAAATTACACAACCTGAACAAGTGAATCTGCTATCTTTAATGATGGTCCAGTGAGAATTTCATGACATATCATTAATTGGAAGTGAAGTTATTGCGTTTTAAGTGTCAGTATGTTTGTGTTATCGGTGCGAAAATGAGCTTCGAACAAAGAGCCGACATTAAATTTTGTTTTGAAACTGGTAAAATTTTTACCGAAACGTTTCAATTGATGAACAAGTTTATGGCGATGATTGCCTATCCCGTAGCAGAGTGCACGAGTGGTTTCAACGTTTTCAAAGTGGTAGTGAGGACATAAATGACGATCAACATGTGGGCCAATCACCGGAAATTCCATCGAAACTGTGCGTGAATTCATCAAAAATCAGGCGAAATCATAATGAAATTCATGGAAATGGAATTAAACATCTCCAAAACATCGACTTATCGCATTTTGACCTAACATTTAGACTTACGCACAAATTGACTGACGACCAAAAATTGCTCAGATCTAACATTCGAATGACACTTGTGACCGATTATTTGACCAAAAATCACATTTTAATGTAAGAATATGTATATTGTGTTGTACTCAAATGGCTAAAGGCAATTGAATCAGCATATCTCTGTCGTCCAATTTAACTGACAGTAGATAATCTTATGATTGACAAAATTACATGCTTTCAGCTACAATATAATGCATTAATACATATGTACATTAGGGTGATTCAAAAAAAAATTTTTTTTTTCAATTGGTACTCGCAAAAATAGGTTCCTAGACACCTCTAAGAAAGCCTCTCCAAATATGAGTTTTTAATTGTAACGGAAAGGTCCTCCGCCTAACGGTTTTCTATTTTTTCTTATTATCAGATAGAAAAATTTATATCTCGCTTCTAACAACTTGAAAAAATATCTTGTTAATTAGGTTTTGTAGGAAATTGAATGCTCTAAAATATGGTCTCTTATGATTTTTTCGTAAACCCAACCGTTTAAAAGATATTAACGGTTGAAATTTGACTATTTTTGGAAAAATTCTTTATTTCTTATTAATTTTATAACTTAATGAAAAAAAATTATTATGAATGATGAAACACATAGTTTTGTAGGAAATTTACTGCTCTATAAAAATGGTATACTATGATATTTCGATTAAGTTAAGCGTTTACGAGATATTCATCGTCAAACATCAATGCATATTATGGTGGATCAAAAAAATTTTTTTTTTTCGTTTGGTACTCTGAAAAATACGTTCCTAGACACCTCTAAGAAAGAATCTCCAAAAATCTATTCATAATACTTTTTTTTCATTGAGTTATAAAATTAATAAGAAATAAAGAATTTTTCCAAAAATAGTCAAATTTCAACCGTTAATATCTTTTAAATAATTATCATTTTAATAATTATTCATCTTTTTATGTTGAATTCTTCAATTTCAATTCAACCCGGTGGAGTTGAAAACCGTGATAGAGGTATTAATACGGCGATTGCAGAAACATAAAAACCAAGTTGAATCGGTATGTAATTCATTCGTACAATGATAATAAAAATAAATAACAACCATTTAGTTTGAGGTTTACACTCTTGAATCAGGAGTCCTGCTTGTTTATATGTATATGATGATTTACCTTACAATATTTATTTGATTATTTCAAAATCAGCCGATTTTTGCTGTTTCGTTTCTCTCTTTTCCCAACACCGACACCTTTATATTTAATAGAAAGTTCTCTTCCAATTTAATTTTCGTTTTGCCGATCCTCGTGCTAACAGGCGGTCTAAAAATAGTTTTATAAATGATCAACCAAAAACTTTTTTATTTCAACATTAGCAAGTAATCGCAGAAAAAATTGCTGAGATTTAGTTTTTTTTCAATTTGTTATAATTATTTTACAAATTACTCTTTATTATAATACGCTCCAATGCCCTCAGAACATCATTTATATTGGTAGCAATGGTTAAAGAATTTCATTTCATTTATTTTAAATATTATTTTAAAAGGATCAAATTTTATTTGACATACTACTCTATAGCATGAACTGTTGTGGTGTAGACCAAATAATTTATTTTAACCGCTAGTGCCTTTTAGTAGATGTAATTGGTATTTAAGCCTCTTACATATTGTTTCATTAAGAATTTAGACAATATTAGACATATCATAGTTGAATCGTAAAGATAACAAAAAATACGAAACCCTTTTTAATATTATTACTTTTGTGTAACAAACCGAAAGGCATCGGAATAAAGATAATCACTTTAATTAGTCTGCTACTTTTATACTAATAAGAAAGTAAGAAGACGGATAGAATCTTCAGTAATATTCAGTCTGCCAAATACAAAATACAAGGTCAGTAAGTTATGAATGAATGAAAATTGTGCGTAACTATGACGAAAGCTCTATAGTGGATATATGTATAGTAAAAGCAGTGCATTTTAATGTGCAAGTGACTATAGCCATTTACATGTATTTTAGCACCTTGGAGGGCTTTTGGATAGCTACAGATGTAATTTTTGCCCATTCTTCTAGCCAAACCAAACTAAATCAACTTTATTTGATACTCTTCGCGGATATTTAAGTCCAAATTGGTCCATTCATGTCAGAGCGTTATACAGGTCCATATAATGCAGACAGACAGTGTACACGTTTAGTACAAATTCTATATTAAACTATTAAGTAATATATAACCAACATTTGTTCCCTGGACACAGCAGATTACATAGAACGAGACACTTTAAATGTTCCTGAATGGTTGCAGTTACAGTTTTCAACTACACTCAGTTGAGTTGAAATTAAAGCAATTAAACTTCAAACAAAACGATTATTGCTATTTTTAGTCGAAGTTTAATTGGTGTTTCCACCCTTAAAATTTAAGATTTGACAGTTAATTAAACGGCTGAAAAGTTTTAAACGAAAAATCATTCAGTTATTGTTTAGGAAAAGGCGAATAATTGGACATTAGTTTTGATTTATATTACAATAAATAACCAACATATTGAGGCCATAACGGAATGCATATACGAAAAAGCCGTCGTTATCTCTCAAATCCAGTGGAACTTCCTAACAGCAGGTTAGCCTAAGTTTTATTGTTAATTTTGTGAATGGTTTTTAAAAAATTTTTGCTTCAGATTCATAAATTATTCTCATTTAATTAAGGATCATTTTGTTTTACTGAAAGAGCTGATGGAACATAACCACAAGCTCTCAATTTCCTTGGTACCGGATTTATAAAAAAATCAGTTTAAATTATTTTAACTTTAGTTTTTTATAAGTAATTGGTATTAAATGAATTAAGTATGAATTGATAGCGCAATGCTGTTGACAGTTTTCACACCTCCTCATTAATCGTAAGAAATGACGCGAAGCCGACAAGTGTTTATGTACTTGTATAGTCCATACCATGCAATATAATACAATACAATACAATAAAATATGTTTTTTATATGCATGTATGTATGTATATTTAAAATATGTAGTTCGCGTATGGAATGGCACAAGCCACATTTCATCTAATAAAAAATCATGATTTTATATCACAGAAATGTCCTTTGGCCCTGGTTCAAGTAGGAGATACATGCATATGTACATATGTGATGAAACTGAAAGTAAATGTAAGCTTACAACTTCCATTATAATCTCGGAATAGCATTTTCCTGTAAATATTGGCTTGCAATTATGAATACGTATTTAAAAGTGGCGGTTTTCCATGAATACAGAAAAAAACGAATAAAAGTCCGTAAATTAATAAAAGTTCATGAAGTAATGGAAATTTGTAATATTACTACAACCCGTTTTAATAGTTCATAACGTTAAAAAAAATACATTTTTTAGTAAAACTCAATTATGTACTTATATAATTCATTACAGTAGCAATAGCTTGGCAAACTCTAAATATTGAAAACCGCACCCCAATAAATACCGAATTTTACAATAGAGATGATATGATCTCTTCGATTTAAGTTTGGGAACGATTTTAATGTAATTTTCGTCGAATAATGACTGTAGAATGCTTTCGCAATATTTTTATTCTCTTGCAACATGTTGCTAAAGAGTATAATAGTTGTTCAATATGAATTTTTTCCAACACCTTCAAATACCTTCCCCCAGCTTTTATCCTTACAAGTCGCAAGAGAATAAAATTTTCGGTTACAGCAGAACCTTCCTTACTTGTTTAGTGTTGCAAACTTTTATTTGTGATCATGTATGGCGTAAAGAATATTCGATCATAAGTTATTTTGGCAGCATTTCAAGCTATTTTGAAAATAAAAAACGATACGTCTACCCGATCCAGTCAACTATCAAAGTCGGGCATATGATTTATATTCTCAACTTGAAATCATTTTAACATATAAAACATTTTTTACCTTTTGCCTTAGACCTGGCGCGGATCTCTGGTTGTTAGGGTGGTGTTGAATATTATGAACACCGTTTTAGCGCAATGGGTAACATATAAATGCCTGAAGAGGAGAAAAACGCTTCAAAATTTTAATTTTTCTCAAAAAGTAAATTCTTAGGAATATTCGAGACACATCCATTAATTTTATTTTTACTGTTTCCAAATTGTTGCTTGCCTCGTCCATTTTCAGGATTTTACTGCACAAGCTCAAACATTTTTTCACTTTCTATGTATTTGTAAAACTTATTAAAATAATTTAAAATTATATATAAAACAATTTATTTACCCGTCTTATATTTTTGAATAGAATTTTTTTGGTGTTCTAGTCAACCTCATGATACAGAGTTGAAATGCGTGATACCACAAACAAGTTTGACAACTTAAATTTAACGTTATGGGGCAATTTTTAGATTTTTCTCAATTACAACAGAGAAAACATATAGATCGTGCCAAAACAATGGATAACAACACTCGTAAATAAAGAAAAGTATAAAAGTGATCTCCTTTTTACATGTTTTTTTATTATACCGTTTTCGTTTACATGAAGTCTTTTTATATTTTCTTTCAAAATATTTTACATAGTTTTGAGCACAACTTTTTTCAACGCGCTTACTAAATTGCTTTTGACATGAGTATTACAAAAATTAAAAATAAAAATAAAGCAAAGGTCTAAAGAAAAGAGTTAGCCATTAAAAATTAATCTAAGTGAAAAAGTAAAAATTTTGGACAGTTTGAACAGAGAACGTTAATGAAGTTGTAAGTTCTCTGGTTGGAAAGCGTGAAAGAGTTGGAAACATATTTGCTATTTGCTAGAATGGCTTGATGATTTTAATATTCAAGAGTCAAACTTTTTTTTTGATTCTGTAAAGACGCATAGCGACAGTGAAACAAATCAGGAAAAGATGTTTGCAGTAAATTCGCCTTTCATACCACAAGCCTTATTCGTTAAGGGTTAGAAAAGGCAACTAATTTAAGAAACACTCACCAACATTTTCGTAAAATATTAATAATTCTATTGAATGTAAGTTTAGATGAAAAAAATTTTAAAAATTTTAAACATTAAGTTTTCCACGAAGTGTTTAGCATCCGTTGGAGACCATATAAAAAATGTATGCAGATGATATATGTATAGTATGTATGTGACTAGCTGAGAACGTCAATATATACGCGGCCTATTACCTCAGTTTTTAAAGTATCAGTCTGATATTCTGCACAAGCCCTCCTCTTACAAAGTGTCTGCTCATTTGCCGGAACCGCCGATATCCGTTCACTATAGTATAAAGCTGTCATATAAACTGAACGATCAAAATCAAATTTTTGTAAGGAAAACTTTTTATTTTAAGAGATATCTTCACTAAATTTGACATGGCTTATTGTATAAAGTAGCGGTACAAACTCCGTAAAATACCACAAACTGACCGTATGGACCTTTTTTATTTTTTAAGCTGCGGTGCAACCAAATTAAAATTCTTTTATTTGTTGCTCGTTAGGTTTGGTTTAATATTTATGTTGCATAATATGTCAGTGCCGCAACTGTAAACAAACTGTAGTTTTGCACGATATTTTCTCTTGCATACTTTTGCTTCGAAAGAAAATCGAAACGGCTTGTAAATAATTGAATTTTCTTTCACATGTTTTTTTTATATATATTATATATGTATACAAATGTACATATTTGGTTCAACCAAACCGTATGAAAAGGAGTTCACATATAATTGTTAATAAGTGTCTATTATCGTCACTTTGATAAATTAAGTTTTATTTTTTTTGTATTAACACATCATAACTTTAAAATTAAATCTCAATTGTCTGTATTGAAGATTTTACTATTATAAATTAATATTAACTGTTATTTCGTTTTGCTGAACTACAAACAATAAACGAATGTCCAATAAATGGCATTAAATATGATAAACAATAATGGAAACACAAATCTTGCTTTCCGGTCGACCCAAAGTGAAACTTCATGAGGTGTCATCGTCGCCCATGAATCATTGCTAGTTTTTTTCTCTTGATGTTCTGCACTTAAATTTGCATCGGCTTCTAAAACGGTGATATGCCCTTTATTCTTTGACTGATTACAAATATTGCCATTAATGAAGTGTATGCGACCGTCTGTCTCACAATCATAGATCTTACTTTGTGGTATAACTTTTGGGGATAAAGTCGACTTGAAAATATATTTGCTATTGACTTTCTTCAGACTCAAGCATTTATTTCGGCGCCATATAGTATTTACAAAAGCAAATTCCATAAGGCTACCAAATATAAAGAACGTACAACCGAAAAACCAAACTTCAAAGAACTGTGCATGGTTTTTTGTTTCGAATTTTTTCTCGTAGTTAGAAGTTAACGTGAAGAGCGACAACATGGTACTTGTGCCTAATGTCGTACGTGCAGGTGTTTGATCCGCTTGAAGCCAGAATGAGACCCAAGAAATTCCAACAAGCATAATGGAAGGTAAAAAATAATCAAATGTATAAAACAACGAATCGCGCGTTAGGTACACAGTAAAACTTATCGAACTATAATTGCCACCCAGTAACGTATATCGCAGGTCTCCTTTCCTGGTTTGGAAGATTGTTTCATTGTGCCAAGAATATTCTAATTCATAATCTATTAGCTGTATATTTGGATCAATTTCGATCGCATCCTCCTCACCCCAGTGTAGTATTACTTCGGAAGAATTGTACAACCAACTTTCTATAATCGCAGAGCATTGTTGATCATCAAAAGGAAATTTATTTAATGCAACCGAACAAGATAATGATGCTTCTATTCGGGCGGAGATGCTCAACACTCCATCTGGCATTACCATAATTAAAATATCTTTCTCACTGGTTTCCAAGATAGCTGTATTTTGCTTATTGGCAAATATTATATGTGGAACCCAAATGCGATCCAGCAGTTGTGAATCACCGAGTATCGGTTGCAAACGTTTTGGTGCATACTCTCCAAACGCCAATCTATGGTCCATATAACGAAGCTGTAGAAATCCAAATATTTTACACTGCATGTCATTGGTATCGATTATTTGTATATCAGTAATATAAATCCGCACATAAATATTTGATGGCTGGTCGGCTACAGAGTTTTTTTCAAGTACTGGAAATGGTCTGTCAAATCGATCAAAACGACATGGATTGGTAAGACGAAAAATCAATTGGGTTTGGGTTAGTGAGTCTGCGTTATCGAGCGCGGCACAAGACGTGGTTGTCTGTGTTTTTGTTGTACTGGAGTTTATATGCATTGATATTGCTTCATTTGAGGTTTTTACACATTCTTCTACGAGAATTTATAAGTTATTTCTTTATTATTCCCATACTAGGATTGTAATTTCAAATCACCTGGAACGACTGCTGCCAAAACTAGAGTCAAACAAATTATCAAGTAATGCAATAGCACCAATGGAAATTTCATTCTTATTAATACAATAAAATTAGTTCCTTTCCACTTCTAGTCGACTCTCTTACGTAGTTGTTCTATGTAATAAAGCAAATTTAAAAATGATTTAAAATAGCTTTTCCTTTAATATCAAGCATGACAAAAGCTAAAAAACCATAACATATGTTATCAATAGAAAAAGATAAATTGTGTTTAACAACTTTGTGCTAATCTGTAAACAACCTTAAATTACTCGAACCTTATCAGGTTTTTCGTTTATTTCTATTCAGTGTCAAATTACCAAAACTTATTAATAATAAAATGCCATCCCTCAGCGATTAATTATCTTATAGAAAATGATATCATGTCTGCTTGTTATCATTCATATTTGTTTAAGTATAAATCGTAAGTACGTATAGTATGTATGTACATATGTTAAAATTACACGTCCGAGAATGTTTACTCAGTGTTTTTTATAAGCAGTTGGTATTAAATGAATTAAGTATGAATTGATAGCGCAATGCTGTTGACAGTTTTCACACCTCCTCATTAATCGGAAGAAATGACGCGAAGCGGACAAGTGTTTATGTATAGTCCATACCATGCAATACAATACAATACAATAAAATATGTCTTTTATATGCATGTATGTATATTTAAAATATGTAGTTTGCGTATGGAATGGCAAAAGCCACATTTCATCTAATAAACTCATGATTTTATATCACAGAAATGTCCTTTGGCCCTGGTTCAAGTAGAAGATACATGCATATGTACATATGTGATGAAACTGAAAGTAAATGTAAGCTTACAACTTTCATTATAATCTCGGAATAGCATTTTCCTGTAAATATAGGCTTGCAATTATGGATACGTATTTAAAAGTGGCGGTTTCCCATGAATACAGAAAAAACGAATAAAAGTCCATAAATTAATAAAAGTTCATGAAGTAATGGAAATTTGTAATATTACTACAATCCGTTTTAATAGTTCATAATGATAAAAAAAAATAAATTTTTTAGTAAAACTCAATTATGTACATATATAACACAGGTCAACACGATTTTTGGGCCTGACATCTACATGTTAAATTTTAGTTTCTCCTATGACAAAAATAAGGAAAATTTTTTTTTCCGGTTAAAGTTTGCTTTCGTAGAAATTAGAGCAATTTTTCGATTTTTAAGCAGAAATGACTGATTTTTATATTTATTCTACAATTTCACTATAGATTATAATTAGGAAACTTATTTTTAGATACAAGAGTCGTTTTTATTCAAGATGTGTGATAAATAATAATACATAAATGTAAAATAACAAGAAATTACTGTCTAAAAGTGCATATTTTTTGTATTTATTTTATTCTTCTCTCGTATTAAACCCCAAATATACATACTTATCGATGTAGATCAGCCAATAGCAAACTTAAAGAACTAAAGATTAATATTTAAGTGTTTTTCAATGACTAGAATCAGAATCAAAGCATGAGAACAGAAATCCAAAAAAAATATTTTTTTTGCTGACCGGTGTAATTCATTGCAGTTGCTATGTATTGAAAACCGCATCCCACTAAATACCGAATTTTACAATAGGGGTGATATGATTACTAAGTGTAATATAGTATCTTCGATTTAAGGGGCTATACCAGTATGACGCATGAAAAATTAGGCGATTTTCGTGAATTTTTTTAAAAGAAAGTACTAGATTGAATGTTTCGACGTTCTATGGACGTAATAAAGTATATTTTTAGCTATATTAAATTTTTTTTTTTACAAAAATATTGAAAAATAACGGAGTTATGTGCTGTCTGCAGAAGTGCCGAAAAAAAGTGCCTCAACTGCTGACATGATTCCGGTCGAATGAGTAGCAGAAACAAAAAAATTCAAAATGTTTATTAAACTTAAATATATTTTCAATGCAATTAACTACGATCTTTGAAAAATATCAAAAATTAAGAAAAAGGCGTAATTTTGAAAAAAAAATCGTTTTTTTACGAAAAAAATGTTCGCTTTTTTAATGCCAAACTGACAATTTTCAACCAAACAAAAAGATCGTAGTCCATTGTATAGCAAATGTATTCAACTATACCCAGTTTTAATTTGAAATCGATCGGTCACTTTCTCGTTGAGTTATGATGTCAGCAATTTTGAAAAATGTCGTTTCGAGAAAAACGCGTTTAAAGTTTCACTTATACATACATACATATGTACATACATATGTTTGCACCTCTGAGCGGTCGCTTTTTAGAACGCTTCCATTCAAAAACTATTCAAGATACATACGACCTTGCCGATTTTAGTTTCATTTCAGTTTTTGAATATATACGTATAAGCTATCGAAAAAGCAAAAACAAATTTTTTTTGAAAGTGTCACACTGGTATAGCCCCTTAAGTTTGGGAATGATTTTAATGTAATTTTCGTCGAATAACGAATGTTGAATTCTTTCGCTACATTTTTATTCTCTTGCAACATGTTGCTAACGAGTATAATAGTTGTTCAATATGATTTTTTTCCAACACCTTCAAATACCTTCCCCGGCTTTTATCCTTACAAGTTGCAAGAGAATAAAATTTTCGGTTACAACAGAACCTTCCTTACTTGTTTAGTGTTGCAAACTTTTATTTGTGATCTTGTATGGCGTAAAGAATATTCGATCATAAATTATTTTGGCAGCATTTCAAGTTATTTTTAAAATAAAAAACGATATGACTACCCGATCCAGTCAACTATCAAAGTCGGGTGTATGATTTATATTCTCAACTTGAAATCATTTTAACATATGAAATATTTTTTACCTGTTGTCTTAAAGCATTTCCGATGAGATTCTAAGTTAAGTCTACCTTTATCCACTAGTCGTTTAAAACATATCAAACTACCTACACTTACTAGTTGTGTTGAAATGCTGGGCATTATATTCTTAGTAAACACCCTGAATGGAATAGTTTGCAATTCTTTTCACCTATCTAAAGTTAATTTTAATATATGTATTTTGAACTAATCGAACCATTCCGTCCCATCATATCATCCCATATTAAGATTTTAATACTTATTCCTGCACATTTGATTTATCTGACTCCATTTTTGAAATTAAAAATACTATATTATATATGTATATTGATCTCGGCGCTTAAAAAATTATCTTGCCGGTCTAATTTCACACGTCTGCAGAGGTTGGGCGGGAGGAGGGTAATCGTGGAGTTATTATACAGGGATGGCACACTAATTAGCACACCCTCCCATACCTGCTATTAGACATAGCTCGTATATGAGAGGAGTTGCTTCGGTACACAGACTGGCGTCACTGAGAACTTGCTGTGCATTCAGAACAGTATCGGATGATGCAATCCATGTTATATCGGGAAGACTCCCCATAGACATAGCAGCTGAGCGTTGCTCATCAGTCCGAAATATGAGGGCTAACATATCACCCAACCAATGTAGACAAGAACTGATAAAAATCGACGAGAAATGCCTCCAGAAATGGCAGGAGAGATGGAACAACTCAACGAAGGGAAGGTGGATCCACTCTCTGTTACCCAATATTAGAGAATGGGTTACGCGGGATCATGGGAAGGTGAACTACTACCTTACGCAGTTTCTATCTGGCCACGGCTGCTTCAGAAGCTATCTGCATAAATTCAAGCATGTGGAATCTCCTCTCTGCATGCACTGCGAAAATTATATTGAAACAGCAGACCACGTACTGGTGGAATGTGTCCGCTTCCAAAACGAAAGGCAAATACTTTCCGATAAACTAGGAAAGCCCCTACCCATACGTTCAAGGGACGTAGTAAGTTTTATGCTAACTTCCCATCTAGCATGGGATATTGTATGTGGGATAATAGCGTATATTATGCAAAGGGTTCGAGAAGACGAAATCGCTGTAAGACCGAGAGTGCAGTCCCGAGATGCTGCAAACCTATGACACCACAAGAAAATAAATGTAAAGGAGCTGTTATATACATAAACAATACCTGCCCTGCGAAGGAAAGCCTACAGGTAGTTCCGCAGGGAAACACAGGTTTGTGGACAAGGTGGTGCTTTAGCACGTATGCGCTGTATGCGAATCGGGCATAATTGTTGGTACGGGCCAACAATATCTTTTGAAGATTTACACCCACCTTTGGCGTATCCATAAAAAAAAAAACCCTCCTATGTGCACTAAGATTAACAGAAAATGAAAGAAAAAAAAGAAAAATATCGGGAGGAATTGAAGTATAGGTATACAGCAACATTTACTAAATAATGTTCAAGGAAAACAAATTAGTACTTATAAAAAAAAACATAATAGAAGCATAAGGCAGACCAATTCAGCATTGGAATTGCCTGATTTTAAAGCCACTGAATCAGAGACCCTGACTTATGGCAGGGCATATTGTCCTGTTGGAAAACTGCCGAGGTGTATACAGATAACGGTAAGTCTTCCAAAAACGATACGAGATGATCTAGCTTGCCTGTTATCTGCACTATAGGATCAACACTATGCTTCGTAAAGCAACGCCACACCATAACACTTCGCCCGCCGAACTTAACCGTCTTGCTTGTATACTTTGGGTCCAATTATTTATTTTGGGGGCGTCGCACATAAGTTCTTCAATCAGGCCCATGTAAATTTGATTTATATTTCGCTCCAAACTGCTGAATTCCAAAAAGAAAGAGGAAAACCAATATGCAACCTGGCAAATTCCAATCGCTCCTTTCGATTAATGTGTGTAACTACTGATTTTTATTTTCTTATTATGTTGCACGTCCCATAATTAAAATAAATAAAAAAGAATCCACCGTAAACGTTTTATGCTCTTATTCTTTTTATAATTTTTTTCTTTTCATCCGCTTAGAGAAACATTTATTCATTACCTGCACTCCCCAATCATCCAAAGTTAAAAATAAGTAACACCGAAACATTCAGTTTGTATTGCACACTTTTGATAATGGTTATCAACCTTGGTTGGAAACGGTTAACTGTGAGATGTTATTTATATAATACTCAAATACACACTTTACTGTGTATCTTTTCACATCACGTGCTTCATAAATACGGTCATATGTACTCATACACATACAACAACTTATATATGCCTCAGCATCTATGCTCTTCATTTATGTAGTACATGTACAAAGATTGAGAAAATGTATGTACATATGTCAAGTAGATTATCTTCGTTAGATATAAAATACTCCATTTTTGCTTATGTGACCCACACGAAAAAATGCACTTCCGATTATGTACACAAAAACTATGAATATACTATATGTATGTATGTACATTAGTATACTTTAAATTATGTTTTTAAACAGCAGAAAGTCCTTGTATTTATGTATGTATATTATTTTATTTTTTCACTAATTGACTGGTCGTTAAAATATGGTGGTAGTGTAGAAATTGAGAACTTACATATGTATGTGTGATCTAGTGCATACATATTTTCTTGTACATATATGTACATACATATATACATACATACACTACACTAGTATTACGTAGTCATTCATTTTTCATTGTTCGTGTTAAATAATTATTAAAGGCAAAAAACACTGTAAACAAAATTTTCACACCGATAAATTTACATAATTTTTATTCGCCAAACACTACTTTGTTAATATATGCATGCATATGTAGAAGTTAGGTATATATGTAAATATTGTTCTGGTTTATGATTTAAGCGGCCGACGAACGATTCACTTTGTTATGTATAACTATGTACTTTGGAAGTTCAAATCGATTTTGACCATTATAACTGCTTTCCTTCTTCTTCATAATACACATAATTAAATATGATTATTGAATATCATAATGGAATCTGTTTTATTTTGAGTTGCCACTACTTTATAGCAAAATTTCTATATATAATTCAAGAAATATATGTTAATATCCTTAAATAACTGTGTTATAACCGCACTTCACCATATTCAATAAAAGACTAAGCAAGCTTATCAACTCACATCGGGCGCGTCCCTTAAGCACAGGCGCAATCAAATGAACAAATAAAGAGCAGCCAAAGGATAGAATGAATCTAAACGCATCAACTGAAGTGTTGCACCCTTAGGCATTTTTTGAGTACATCCGTCTCTAGCAACGAAGATTATGCTAAAAAAGAACCTACTGCGTGTTAAGTACTTGTATGTTACTGCTTTATATGGAGGATGTGAAAGTAGGTGACAATTGTTTGTGTACCTCTGACTTCAAAAACTTTCTGAGTGAAAAAAACAAAGCTCTGCAAGGAAGCAGAATTTTTATATCATGAATATGAATTGTGACAGCGACTAGTAAAATGGCAGTCACAATAACGTTTCATTTTTAAACCGCTTGTTCAGATAAACGTGAACGTCGTTATTTCATTCAAAAATCGAATTTATGGTAGCTGTCTGTAGTATAAAAAAATGTGATTCACAAACTAGTTTGATTTGGCAAATGTTATGAAACAACAGTTAATACTATTACGGAATAAAATTCATCGATTCCCTTATTTTGCTGAGTATACGAGTAATATAATATTTTTAATATAAAATGGCCAAAATCAAAGCGCGTTTTGACAGACTCTTGCAATTATTAGTTCAGATGTCCAATATTTGGCAGTTGAGAACAAAAATTTCAAACAATTGCCTTGAATCCAAACAATTTCTCTCCCAAGAATGGAATATACCATAATCACTATTTTTCTGTGTTGTGTTTTTCGCCCCAAAAATATTGCATGGTGTAAACCAATTTTACATTCTACAGTGCAATCCAAAGTTTTCACACTTCAATTTAAAACACATGCAAACATGATGTTTGTCCTGGTATTTAAGTGGTTACTTATTGTAATATAAAAAACATTGGTAAAATTAAGAGCATATAATTTGCTTAGCTAATTTCAATGTTAATGAGAAAATGAAAAAAAGCCATAATTTTAAAATTTGTTATTACTTGAGAATTATAGGCACCGTGCTTCCTAATACATACATACAGTGTGTCAACTATTTGATCACATATTTTTCCAAAAACATTCTATTTTGTTCTTTTTTATTTACATAAACTTTTGAGTAAAAGGGATAAGTTTACTAAGTAGGCCTATGCAAGGGCAGTTAGTAAGTGCGGAATTACCCAAAATATACCGTTACTTTTCAGAGAATATTTACAAATGTAGACAAAGGCATGTGATCAATTAGTTGACTTTGTGAAGTAAAGAAGTATTGATCGCCGTAATATTGCTCTGAGATTCAAGTATTTCTTTTGATTTTTTAATTAATAGTTGTGGAATCGTTAGATTTTTGTTTTTGGTAAAAGGTGAGTATTTTCATTGTTTTTCTTTGTTATATTCTTAAGGTCGGCTTGACTATAGATGAAAATACTAAGTGCAACGAACAGTGGCGGATACAGAAAAATTTTTTGGGGAAGGTTTTACGAAAAAAAAGCTCGAGAAATAATGGGTTGTCAAAAAAGTCTTGCGGTATTTTTCTTGAATTTTTTTTTATTGAAATTGAAATGAATTTTTGATGATTTGATCTCTTTCGACTGCTACTATGCCTTCCGGAGCGTGGCGCATCTTCGACCACCTCTACACCAGAACGAAAACGTTGAAACCATCGTTGTGCGGTGGAAATGGAAACTGTATCGGGTCCATAAACTGCATAAATTTTATTGGCGGCTTGAGATGTACTGTAAAATATGCCGTATTTTCTCTTTATTTTGCTCCATGTTTACGACGCTATAACTCACGAACGACTTAAAAGAAACGACAATCAATCAAACACGTGTTAGCGCGTGAAATGAGCTTCCCAAAAAGGTATAGCATGACCCGATGCGACGAATAAAACTAGAACTACGCGCTTTCAGCGCCAACTAGCGAAAATACCGCAAGACTTTTTTGACAACCTATTATTTTCTTTTTATGATCTACTGTTCAGAACAAAACTTTCGTGCGTAGGTGAAAATATGGAAACAGCGAACTTCAAGCAAGCATTTTCGGAATGCTCTCGAAGCTTTAGGAGCAGTGAACAAAACGTCTTTTGGGAATGTTTTCAAGATTTTACGCATATTGGCGTTATTGCCTGTTTCAATAGCATCACCGGAAAGAAGTTTTTCAAGTTTAAAGAGAATTAAAACCTATTTACGAAATACGACAGGTCAAGATAGGCTTAATGGTCTAGCATCAATGAATATGCATAGGGATATTGATCTGTCGGTTGATGAAATACTAGATGAATTCTTTCAAAAACCAAGGAAAATATAACATGGAATGTGAGATCCCGTGTAATCCTCAATTAATCACTGAGCTTCAGCGATACTGCTTGTACACATGTAGAGAAAGTTCGAATTACATATGTGAATAACAATAAAAATCTTGTAACTTATTATAATTGCTTATAATTTGATGTGATTTTTTGATCAAAAACCTCATTCCAAAGCCATATCAACAAACATATATTTTTCTATGAGTTTAGGGGGTGTTTTAACACCAAAACCCCCCGTGGATCCGCCACTGGTAACAAAAATGGACGAAATCAAAAGGCTTATTCTTTTAAACACAACGCAAAGAGAAATTGCATGTGTAAAAAACACTCCTGGACGAATTTGCCATCCTGGAATGCCACCCTGGAAAAGCGCATTGTTAGGCAGATAAAGTTTGGTGTGCATGAGAATGCGAGCCAAATCAGACGTGATCTCTCCCATACGGATGGAGTAAATGTAACAAGTGAAGCTATAAGGAAGAAATTGCGGAAAAATGGGTTCCACGGACGTGCGAAAGTAAAAAAACCACTCTTGACAAAACGACACCGTAAATTGGACCCTCAAATTGCAAAAAAATATAAAACCTACATACAAAATAACTGAATGCGAGTCATATGGTCCAACGAGACAAAAATAAACCGTCTGGGAAAAGATGGGCGTCAATGGATTTGGAGGTAACGCCGAGAACCTCTGACTAGTCGTATTGTTCAACCAAGGGTCAAGTTTGGAGGCGGTAATGTAATGATGTGGGGGTGTATGAGGATAGAGGGGGTAAGAGAGTGCGTAAGAGTTGCCGAACGAATGGATGCCAATCAATATGTCGATATTCTTATAGGCATCGTGCTTCCTAATACTATGCTACTTGATTCCATTTACATACATACATACATATGTTATACGTACATATGTTATATTCTTATACATATACATACAACAAATCTTTTGAAACGAGAAATTCATTCTTTTAGGGGTATCTCCCATCACATTTAGGAAATTTGTGCAAGATTTATCTTTCTGAAAAGTCAAATTCAAAGCCCCGAAAAAATTCTCTTAATGAAAACAATTTAGAGATCACATGATCAATTTCAAGTTCATTAATGCCCGGTTTCAAAGTCCATACTAAAGTTGTGACCAAATTAAATCTTAGCTAAGCATTGTTGCGGACTGAGTAGTCGTTTACGTTTCACAGTCAATGCTTAATTTCTAAAAAATTTTATTGTGATATAGGCAACGTTATGGGCAACATATGTTTTACAAATGTCATCCATAAAATATGTTTGAAATATTTAAATTATAACAGACAATACATAAATTTGCGAGGAAAGCTATATCGAAAATGGAAAAAAACCCGAATTTCACTCCTAGCGAGTCGGAGCACCTATTGGAACTGGTGGAAATCCCAATCCGATTTCATATTTTTTCACAAAAAATAACTTCTCATTTCTTATTATTCTTCTTTTGACAAATAACTAAAAATTCAAAACAATTGAAAACAAAAATCAACACTGCTTAAGTCTCCCAATTTCAGTACTTAAGCATAACTTAAGTATGAACTGTAAAACACTATTTTCTTGTTTTACCTTAAGCACAACTTAAGTATGTACATATTAGTAAATAGATCTGTTAATCCACCAAAAATATTAGTTTTACTTACTTCTCACCCAAATAACAAAAGGTGCAAGAACTTTCCTTATTATTCCTATTCTGTATTAAATGGAATAAATTATAACAAATAAATTTTATTTCGGACTCATCGCGAAAAATTTAAAAATTTAATTTTCATTTGTAAAAATTTTTCATTTTTCTAGCTAACGTTAACTAGAACAGGAGATTATTTTTCAAATTTTCCGATAAAGCGAAGTATTTTGGACATCTGGCATTGTTTTTTTTTGACTCGATTATTAAGTGTTTATGTAACTTTTGCGGATGAATTTTTTCACAGCAATCGTAAAAAATATAGCTCAGAAGTTAACTTATGGGATTGTTAGAGGAAAAACGGAGGAAAATTAATAGAATTAAAAATAACTTATTATATAGACAAAATACGGAATTGAACTTATTTTTATATGTCTAAAGAATGTTCCATACTTTTTAACTACATTTTTATTTCCATAATCATCAACTCCCCAATCCGGTGCAAATATTTTTTTTTTTTTATTTTCGTGGATGTACTATACCACTTCAAAATTTCTTTAATTTCTTTCAAAGGCTTGTGGCTTATTTCCGCCGATATGTTTTTTTTTTGTATTACTTAAACTCATCAACTACCTGAAAGTTAAGTTGATTTGAAAAATAGTATGCCTTCGGTGCATATCATATAGTCAAGTTCAAGATTAAATAGTAGATATAAAACCCACCCATATTTCTAAGCTCCCGTGTAACCGAAAAATTTCCATCGCGGATCAAAGACGAGAAAAGCTTACAGGTATTGGCAAAACGTTATATTAAAAAAATGTTGCAAAGGCATTCAACATTCATTATTCGACAAAGGTGGATTCATGTTTAATATCTTATATACTTATAAAGGGAGATCCATTTCGTGGTTTTCTACTTTTTTAAAGGAAAACGCCGAAAGTTCACAACAGCACCAGTGCAGAAAAAAATTCGACACAAAACACCCCGATGTGTGACCGACCAGGGTTACTTTTTTTTTAATTTTGAAAATTTCAATGGAGGATGGAGTCTTGTATAGAAGGTCAAGCAAATGAGGAAAGTTCTCTGATCGCCATACAAAGTGGCCAGAAACAATTCTTTTATATGTGGCTCAAGCAGCTCACGACTTCCGGTCTTTGACCAAGTATCCTCTGAGTAGCCTAAGCACATCCGTTTGAAGGCGAGCTAAAGTGAGAAAGCGAAACATCCCCTCCGCAGGGTTATGCGCTGGGTTTGAGACCCGTCACGTCAAAATTGCCTCCAATGAACAGTCAAAAACAGCCTCAGATGAGGGACCCCCCTTTTGATGACGACCATGCCATACGAAATAAGGATTACGATTTGAGGGCATGCACCTGGAATGTCCGGTCCCTTAATTGGGAACGTGCCACTGCTCGGCTAGTTGATGTCCTCGTGAAAATAAAGGCTGACATCACCACCGTCCAAAAAATGCGATGAACGTTACAAGGGCTGAGGCGAGTGTACCAAAGATGCTTATATGAGCGCTTGGAGCGCACCTATGAAAGCTGCCCCCGTGCTTGGCGACTTTAACGCCAGGGTGGGTAAGGAAGGTATCTTTGGCACTTCTTCTTCTTAATTGGCGTAGACACCGCTTACGTGATTATAGCCAAGTTAACAACAGCGCGCCAGTCGTTCCTTCTTTTCGCTACGTGGCGCCAATTGGATATTCCAAGCGAAGCCAGGTCCTTCTCCACTTGGTCCTTCCAACGGAGTGGAGGTCTTTCTCTTCCTCTGCTTCCCCCGGCGGGTACTGCATCGAATACTTTCAGAGCTGGAGTGTTTTCGTCCATCCGGACAACATGACCTAGCCAGCATAGCCGCTGTCTTTTAATTCGCTGAAATATGTCAATGTCGTCGTATATCTCGTACAGCTCATCGTTCCATCGAATACGATATTCGCCGTGGCCAACGCGCAAAGGACGATAAATCTTTCGCAGAACCTTTCTCTCGAAAACTCTCAACGTCGACTCATCGGTTGCTGTCATCGTCCAAGCCTCTGCACCATATAGCAGGACGGGAATTATGAGTGACTTATAGAGTTTGACTATTGTTCGTCGAGAGAAGACTTTACTTTTCAATTGCCTACTCAGTCCGAAGTAGCACCTGTTGGCAAGAGCAATCCTGCGTTGGATTTCCAGGCTGACATTGTTGATGGTGTTAATACTGGTTCCTAAATAGACGAAATTATCTACAACCGCCAAGTCGCGAGTGCGATAACTGTTTGCTTGATGACAGGAGATATTTCGTTTTGCCCTCATTCACTGCCAGACCCATTTTCTGTGATTCCTTGTCCAGCCTGGAGAAAGCAGAACTAACGGCGCGGATGTTGAGGCCGATGATATCAATATCATCGGCATACGCCAGCAGCTGTACACTCTTATAGAAGATGGTACCTTCTCTATTTAGTTCTGCAGCTCGAACTATTTTCTCCAGAAGCAGGTTGAAGAAGTCGCACGACAGGGAGTCGCCTTGTCTGAAACCTCGTTTGGTATCGAACGGCTCGGAGAGGTCCTTCCCGATCCTGACGGAGCTTTTCGTGTTGCTCAACGTCAGTTTACACAGCGTATTACTTTTGCGGGGATACCAAATTCAGTTTCCAATCAGTTTGTTGACGGTGGGCTTTAATCTTTCACACAATACGCTCAATAAAACCTTATATGCGATGTTGAGGAGGCCTATACCACGGTAGTTGGCGCAGATTGTGGGGTCTCTTTTTTTATGGATTGGGCAGAGCATACTTAAATTCCAATCGTTGGGCATGCTTTCGTCTGACCATATTTTACAAAGAAGCTGTTGCATGCTCCTTATCAGTTCTTCGCCGCCGTGTTTGAAAAGCTCGGCCGGTAATCCATCAGCCCCCGCCGCTTTGTTGTTCTTCAGGCGGGTAATTGCTATTCGAACTTCTTCATGGTCGGGCAATGGAACATATGCTCCATCGTCATCGATTAGGGAATCGGGTTCGCCTTCTTCTGGCGTTGTGCGTTCACTGCCATTCAGCAGGCTGGAGAAATGTTCCCTCCATAATTTAAGTATGCTCTGGGCATCGGTGACTAGATCACCTTTTTGGATTCTACAAGAGTATGCCCCGCATTACCCCTGTCAAACTCTCTATACTCACGCACTCGGAAGTCATAAACATAAATTCTATAAAATTTCCAAGTCCTAGTCCAAGTGGATAACATCAGCCATTTAGTTTCACAAATCATTTATGCCGCAGGTTAAAATTGTTTGTACTGCAGAGAAAATATAATTTTCAGTAGCTAAGATTTTCTAATTTTAGGTAACAGATTTTCTTTTAAAAAAGAACTTCCCAGTTAAAGCGCTCCTCCTAATCGACAATGCTCCATCTCGTCCAAGTGAAATGGTAAAAAAGTTGTTTTTTCTTCAAATGGTACCCCACTTATCCAACCAATTGATCAGAACGCAATCAAAATAACGAAACTACTACAGAATGCTGGCAAATGTTTTGCATTTCAAGGAAAATGTGACAGATCCGTAGGAAGATATTCCGTTAAGCATACTGAAAGAAAATATGAACAGGTAATTTTTTCTTTAGGTTGACTATACAATATCATACATTCAGGAGTGGAGTGAATATATTTTGCTGGATTATGAGGATGCAAGAATGTTGAGCAAAATGACTTAAATGTATTAAGACGTTTAAGAGAGAAGGCTATCTTCCAAGTACTGGAAAAAAAAGCAGAAAAAATAACCGATTTTTTCTTTAAATGCATATGTGTGCATGTATAATTAAAAATATGACCTCATTTAAAGTGTATTCTTTTGGTTCTAGTGGTCTTCTATATTTCTAGTCAGGTTGAATGCCTTTCTTTTTCCTTTTGAATTTTTTTATGTTCGGTTTTAGTTTATAATTAATAAAAACTTTTAAAAGCAGATATGTTTTTTATTTAAAAATTTTACATTCGTAAACGTCAACAATTTGTTAAACATTGACGTTTTTCCGAGTGCACTGTATGTTAATGTATGAGCTTGCATACATATCGACGCAGGCTTTTGCGAGCCACGGAAAAATATTTTACAATTGTAAATTTATGAAGACACATATATTACAATTGTAAAATATTTTAAATCAACAAGAGCTTTGTCACTTTTTTCTATAATTTGCGGGTTTGCGGGGTTTATTTATGATTTTTAGCTTTTGCCATCGTCACGAAAAGACGCTTGTTGACAAAGGCATGCTCCTGGAGATATAATGGTGTTTGTTTTTATGAGTGAAGCAACTTTGCTAGTTGAATGCGCGCTTGCGTTCATGAATGAAAATTTTGTTATTGTGTAATTTACTATAAATTTTGACGTCAGCAATTTGGTTGTCAAAGTTAGCCTTGATTTCTTGTTTACGTTTATTTTTATTGGTTATGTTCAATGTGCTTTGGTTAAGTTAGGCTAAATGGCTGATCAAAGACCGCACGTTGTAGTCCTTTGTGAGGCCATAGAAAAGAATACCTCCTGTGTTCGAACCATAAATTAGCAAAACGCTTAAGAGACAATAAAAATTTCCACAGGCGTTTAATTTCCTTTCCCGCCAGCTCGGTGAGATGTCTGAATATATGCGCTCCGAAGTTTAAGTTTTGACCTCCCAAACGAGAAGTGTTAAGTTGTTTCCATCTCATTTTCTTTCATACAGCTTTTGCAGATGGCGTTTGGTAGAACTCCCACCTTACTACGTGGACGCTAATAGGACAATGACCCGTTAAAAGCCGCAAAACTAGGGAGAGTTGTGCCAAGCTTCCGCGAGGCACAGCTATTCAATAGGAGAACGCAAGAGGATACGGGAGCACCGATCCGCTTCCATTCCACCGACAGCGGTTCTAGGGTGCCTTTTCTTGCTAGCTCATTAGCTTTAGGTTAGGCACTCTGCTAATGAGTTCAAGCCTAGTATCGCCGCTCTTCTATCTGAGTGGTTGGTCACTTCTCCGAAGGAGGCTACACTCCGGAGCAGTAAATCTACTGCTACCTTAATGGCTGCCACCTCGGCCTAGAAGTCACTGCAATAATCAATCTGAAACTGGAGTTGATAGAAAGCTTCTGACAGTAGACCCCTTCACCAACCTTCCGCCCATCCGTGAAGCAGCTCACTGCCCCTCTCCGCCAAGGGCTTTTTCCCACCCACAACTCCCTCACCGGTATATGGGTAAAGAAGCAGCCGCCAGAGTTCGATTTAGCGACTCCATGGTCCAAGTGATCCGGTATGAAGTCAAGGTGAGTGAAAATTTCCGAGTCTTTAGACCCGTGTTCTTTTAGGAATTCATCAGCCTAATCTTTTTCACCCGGAAAGTTTAACTATAACCAAACAGAAATAGGAACATCTGCAGCATCTAAAAGCTGATTCCAGCAAACTGTCTTACTTTTATGATAATATATCTTTTGAATAATTAATTTTTGAATAAATAATAATTATACTAAAAATAGTTGCAAAAGTACAAAATATTCGGATACACTCGAACTTACATAGCTCTTCCTTGGCGTCAGTTTCGACGATCACCTCTTCATTCGACGAAAATTTCTTCCCAGCGAGCATTCTTTTGGGATCTGAGAATAGGAAAAAGTCGCTGGGGATCAGATCCGAAAAATACGGTGGCTAAATTCATGCATTTTTGCCATCGATTTCACTGATTTGTAACACAGTTCTCTGTCTTGGGGAAACACCACTTTTTTTTCTTCAAATGCGGCCGTTTTTCGTTGATATCGTTCTTCAAATCGTCCAATAACGCTTTTAGTAGTTGCTGTTGATGATTCTTCCTTTTTCAAGATAGTCAATAAAAATTATTCGATGCGCATCGCAATATACAGGCGGGGCTATACCCTGCCATCCGACTGTTGGGGTTCATTGTATGTAGTCCGCTCGAATTGGATGCCGGAGAGAAATAATGGAGCCATGTAGTAACGCCATCTATATGAAAGGCCTGACTTTTCAATTAATTTGAAGGGAATTCTATTTACAAATTTAAGTTATTCAACAACGAGATTTTATCCCAAGCGTCAGAGTTAACACTTGCATTAAAATGAAACCCATCAGCGATATCTTGAAGAAAAAATTAGCTGAAAAACTGTATGTGAAATTGGTTTGTTGTAGTGGATATCAGAATTAAATAAACTCCAGTTATCGTAAGATTTCGTTACGTACCACCACAAAAGACATTATTTTAAAGAAAGAGTTCGTTGTTTTTACAATTAGTCATTTCCCATAGAGAAATTGGCAATATATTATCGAACTTTATGAACTTTATGGAAAGTGTTAAAGTTACCTATATAATTGAAAATTATAACAGATATTATCATATTCAAAAACATATTGCTGAAATATTAATATTCGTTTTTACCATTAAGAATATATTTTTCCCTGTTTTCACAAAAAATAACTAAAAGAATGAAAACAAGCCATAACGAATTAATAAAGGAAATACATACACTCGGCGGAAAAAAAACCCACGCAGTCGAAAATTTTCTAATATTCCTATTTTGAACTGTCACTATTTGCTCAAAATTCACTATTTGCCTTATTTGGCTGTTTTGTCATGTGACTACATTATTTTACCTTATTTACACAATTTTATTACAGTATTTGCGGTATTTTCTTTTGAATAAGATGTGAAAACAAGTAAAGTTGAACATGGTGGTGTCAACAGAAAAGAAAGCAGAAATCGTAGCTTTATGTAAAATAAATTATCCAAATGTCAAATAGCTCGTGAAATAGGCTTAAATGATTGAAGCGTGCGTAATATAATTAAAAATTATACTTACGTATTTTAATTGATTGGCTCGAAAAAAGGGGAGTGGACGTCCGAAAATAGTAAAACCTCGTCACGAACGACAAATTAAACGGATGTGCAATAGTGATCGCTTTCAACATGCTGGAACAATCAATGCAACATTTTACAAAACCACTGGGGTAAAAATAACTACAGGTTCTATGCAAAATGTGCTGAATAATCTTGGATTGCGAGAGCGACGTCCAGCCAAAAAGCCACTTCTTATTACACGAATGAAGAAACAGCGACTAGAATGGACAAAATTACACAAAACTTGGACTACATCTGATTGGGGAAATGTTATTTTTTCCGATAAGTCCAAACTTAATTTGTTTGAACCCGACGGAAATGCCACAAAGCGTCGTAAGAAAGGGGAGCGTTTTTTGGAAAACTGTGTTTGGCCCACCGTAAAGTATTCGCCTTATTAATGGTGTGGAGAGCTGTAGCCAAGTTTGGTATTGGCCGCTAATTATTCTAAAAGGATCTGTGAATGATGAAATATAAATTGGAATTTTGAGAGAAGGCGTTTTGCCAACTATTGAACAGTTGTCCGAACACGCCGATAAAGTTTATTTTCTGGATTTTTCAGCCCCTTGTCATAGAGCCAAAGCGGCACCCAAAGCATAAAAGTTTTGAAATAGATTTTTCAATAATTTGTTACAAACACTTACAGGTTTCAAAACAAAAAGTTTTTTATGGAATATTGTCTCTCACTTGGCCAGGAAACAATCAAGATCTCAATCCAATTGAGAAATGCTGGCATTATAAAAGAAATGGAAAACATTATTGAATCTGTGCGGAATGAAGAAATTAATATCAATTATCTTGAACGCTTTTTTGAATCCATGCCTAAATAAATAACCGAGATTATTTATACAAAATGTGAATACAAAATTGAATTGTTATGTAATCTATTGCTAAATAAATATCATATAAAACATAACATATGTAAATAACTTGTTTAAAAATTACATTATTATTCATAACAAAATTTACTTCGGTGGTTTGTTATGTGTGCGTTTTTATATTTTTCAATAAAATAAGTGTTAAACTATAAGCTTTTTATATAAAAATGCTTGAAACATAAACTAAATAAAAGTGGTTGACCCTCAAAGAAAAATGTTTGTCTTAGGATAATATGAATCTAAGTTTTGCGCTATATAAAACCACTCTGTAGAGTGCGTGGGTTTTTTTTTTTTTCACTGAGTGTACCTTCCCAGTCTACTGAATGGGAACAGCAGCAAAAAGATATATCTTTATATATATAAATCTTCTGACCGTGTGTTTGTAATTGAACTGCTCCTAAACGGCTGGACCGATTTTGATGAAATTTTTTGTGTGTGTTTAAGGAGATTCGAGGATGGTTTAGATTCACAATTTGGTCCACTGGAAAATGTTTTTTAAATTAATTTTTCATATGTAATTAACTGCTAATTTTGGAATGTTTTACATTGGATCCGATAGATTGCGCTACCATCGGAGTATCCAATATTCAAACCTTACATTGGCGTAAACGTGCAATAAACAAAACGATGCCAAAGTAAAAGGCGACATCTGTAGAAAAGTTTAGTTTTCATAATGTGGACAGAGTTGTTCGTTCTTAAGTAATAAATTGGGTGATTCAATAAATCTATGGGTAGCTATATTAATATATATAAAAAAGAAAGTTGTGTTAGTTGCACCATTTATAACTTAAGAACGGCTAAAGCGATTTGGCTGAAAATTGGTGGAGAAGTAGCTTAGAATCAGGGTAAGGACATAGGATACCTTTTATCTCTTTATGTTTAATACAAATCATAAATATAAAAATTATATTTCAAATAATAAGCATTTGTTTAAAATTTATGTTTGTAGGAATCATTTGAATATATGCGTACAATTATAAATAGATTCTTCCTCAAAAATAATACTATTGCTAAGTATTTGGAATAGTAGAAAGGAACTGCAACCAAATACGAAGTAAAATAGATTATAACTGGCTCAGTAATCAGTCGTTGAGTATGTAATATACCACGTGCATCCCAAAAGACTGATGTCATAACCTTTCCAGACGACTTTTTCGTCTTTCCACGCCTGAGAACCGCTTCATCATGTACAGTCGATTGGACTTCAGTGGGAAATGATGGAGTTATGTTTCTATTGTCACACACCGACGCAAAAATTTGGTTTTATTACGATTAAAGAGCACTCAAACACTTCTCATAATCAGTTATTCGTTGTTTTTGTTGGATTATGAACTTGCGAGGCACCGACTTTGCACAGAGCTTTCGCCTCTTTAAGCTTAGCAAATATCTTTTCATCGGTGGACTTCCCTAAGCCCAAATTCAACAGTATTTTCCCCCAAAAAGCAATGCTTTATTAACACTCGAAATGCTTTATGATCCATTTTTTAAAAACTAACACAAGTTGCTTCATAAAAATGCTATATCTCATTAACTAATAGTTATAATCCAACCAATAGAAATCATATAGATGGTGGTAGTAGTATTATCTATGTATCAGCCACAGTGAAGCGTGGACTACTAGTATTTTATATAAAGTCAACCTGAAGGAATGTTTGTGAATTATCTAAAAGTAGGCTTTGGTAAGGCCATTAGATCAAGCAAAATAATTATTGTTATAAATGTATTACTTTCCCTATGATAATTCATTGGGATCGTTTATCCTTAATAGAGTACAAGTATATTAAGTTTGCTAAGAAATTTGTAACACCCAGAAGTTTTTGAAATATCGATATATCGATCTGAAATTCTACACACGTCCTTTTCTCCTCAAGAAGCTGCTCCTTTGTCGGAACTGGCGAAATTGAACTACCATTGCATACAGCTGCCATAAAAACTGACCGATCATAATCAAGTTCTCCTACAGAGTTTTTTTATTTGTGAATTGTATTATAATTTCGGTGCAACGGAAGTTGCGTTTTTTTCTTTCATTCATGCTATTTTGAGATATACACGATTGTACATATTCTACATTTCGGTATAAATGCAATTTATGGAAGCGATTTATATTATGTATATACATATGTATGTATGTACAACTGCGACCAATGAAATTGTAGTGGGTACCAGTACTCTAAAAAGAGTTTGCTTTCTGTTGCATTGGGAATAAGAAGAATTTAGTTGTTGTTCCCTTGCAGTTTATGTACATACATACGTCTTGTTATATAAAATTAAGGGAAGCAATTAAAATAGTAGTACATAAAACAAGTAATTTTAAATGATGCATGAAGTTCCCTTCACTACGGACCACAGCTCATTTTTTTTTTTTATTAGTCTTCTAAATACTTTTCTTTATGCTAACCCAAAGGTATTCTGTGGGATTGAGGTCAAAAGGTTGAGCTGATACGTCCATAACCTTAATTCCATTAAGCCAACACCACTCCTATGTCCACCCACTGGTATGTTTGGGGTATACTAACATTCGGGCACAGGAATGGTTTCGGGTCAATGCAATGTTATAACTTAATCTCCAGATCTGAATCCTATTTAAAACCCTTTACCCTTTCGGAAGAGCCATTTTAGCGGCATGCCTCCTTCAAATGGTAGCATCGGGCTACGTGATCTTTTAGTAAAAGGAACCTTACGAGGGCTGTGAACATACATATATTATGTTCTCGTAATCTTCTTCTCGCAGTATGAACATCGCAGACTGAATTTAAATCGTCGCATACGTTGTGGGTCGAGTTTTGTTGTAGTTGACATTCAACTGCAACTCGGTTTTCAACTTAACCCGTAAAAAAAAAATCGAGAAAAAAGCTGTCTAACTTCAACTTTTTTTGATTTCGTCAGTGGGGTTGACTAGACCATCAAAGTACTTGTGTTAGGAAGTTCGAATGCATTTGAGTGATCAGGATGGTTGTCATATACGCAAGACAACAATTTTGGCCCCAACATTTTTGTCATCGTATTGCAAATAAAAACTAATTTCTATTTTAATAATTATTTATCTTTTTGTGACCAATAACTAAATAAAATTGCTTAAATTTTTTTTTAATTTTCAGTTTTTTAATTATCTGCCAATTCTTCATTTTTAGATTAGCAACACCAATGAAACTTAGGCTCAAAATAGTTGAAAATCGTAACATCAAAAAGAGTTGGTTGATCTGAGTGTTATTAAAATAGTTGTAAGCGTAAACATTTCCTTCGGCAACCTCTGAGATAATCCGACTATGACCTTTTTTTCGAATCAGGTTTCTAATCTATTTTCACTTTTTTCATTATAATGTTTCGCGTCCCACTAAAGAATACAAACACATTATATGTATTCAGTTGAACTTCCCTATCTCGTATCCCCATAGAACATAGAACATAGAATTGATTGAGGTATGCACTGCGACCTTGGGTCTATATAGAACACGACCAAGAGCTTGAGTTTAATCCTTGGGAGGTTGGTTATTGATTTAAACCTTTTGAGGCTGTACCCCCCTATTAGCAACTTGGCATGCCGCATACCATGCGCCTGTTGCCAATGACCTTCTCTACCCACTCTCTCTTCCTTACGGAGCAGCTCCTTTATAGTGTGTGGGCCCACCCCAGTGAACGGTTCGGGCCCTACCATGTTTGTGGAGGCTGCGGAGCGGGCGAGTTCGTCAGCCAGTTCATTGCCGGCTATGTCTCTATGACCGGGTACCCAAATTAGGTGTACTTGGTTCAGTTCAGATAGGCTGTTTAGCCGTTCTCTACACTCCTGCACTAGCAGCGATTTGATCTCGTAAGCGGAGATCGCTTTTAGTGCCCATACTTCACAAAAAAAATTAATTAGAGAGACTTCGAGTTATAGAATTTTTCATTAAATCATAAAGATTTTCAAAAAGCTGTAAAATATAGATTTATACATATTTACTTATTTACTTCGTACAAAGTTTTTTAATTATGTACATTAAACATGTTTTCTGTAATTTTAGGCTGATGAATTTTTGCCCTGTAGTGATCGTCACGCTAATACATACAAATTCATATTCGTTGAGTCTGAAATATTCGGTTATACAATATCATCTGTTTTAAATCCGGCTCATTTGAAGGGATAAATACGCCCGACGACTTCTGCATGAGCAGCTGCTTACAAAATGCCCCGAAAAATGCAACTTAGAGAATCACTTAGGAATTTTGTATGACATTTGACTTCTAAACGATATTGCCAATTGAAGAGTTCGAGTTACTGAAGTCCAACTGTATGTATATTTTTTATCCGTTTAAATAACTGTAAAACTTACAATAATGCACATTAAAAACTATTTTCTTGGAGTGAAATGAATTTTTCTCCAAATTTATTCCTAATCACTATTTCTTTACTCGCTCAAAATTGCAAGCATCGCAATATTATCTATTCTACGAAATAACGGAATACCTTTGACATTTTCAAACTAAGTGCAAGATGGACGATACATGCTTAATAATGTTATATTAAAAGTAATCGATACCAATATATGTATTGTGCAGTGCCAAATATGTAGCAAAATTTATTTAACTATTACCCACATTACTGGAATGGATGGAAATTTTAAACAGATGTGGTCAATATCATTCAGCCGGGTTTTTGGCTAAACCCACCCAATGTCTGATTTCCTGCTACAATTAATGTGTGCGGTATAACCACCAAAAAGACAGAATTTCGCTGGGTATTTTACAAGCGTTTATTTATATAACATATACTGATAATGTAGCTTACATTTCAAGGAATTTTAAACATGTAAAGAGCAATGAAAACCCTTGCCTTATTATGCGTAGAGCTTTATGAACATGGTAATTTAGTATCTACTGTTGTTAATCTGTGAATTTATTGCGGTATTCACTGCCGAAGAAGCAGCTTGTTGTATGTGCTGATTTCTCATAAATTCTGTTGCGAATTCTTGCTGCGCTTTAGCCATACTGGCCCCAGTGCTACGGTAAATTGAATGAATCTAGAGAGGAATAAACAAAAATATTTCGTATTAAAGGTAGTTTTCAAATTCAATTGCACATTATAAAATACCTTCGTAATCATCATTATATTTGCAGCTGCGGTTGTTGCAAAACAAAAAGCTATGCAAAGCAAAAGCAGTCCAACAATGATACTCGATGCTGTCCCATCAAATTGCGAAATAGCAATATAAAATCCGCAATACCCCGTGTCGGGAAGACCGACGGCTTGAAAAACTGTAAGCACAGTTTGAAAAAAGTATACAAAAAAAAATACCATGAAATTAAAGCTGGAATCATTTCGGAAAGCTTTATAAGCCGGTCGAAACCTATGATCAAAAATTTAGTGTTATTTTTCAGTTATTCCTTAATATCAATCAACTCATTTACTTACCAACAAATGTAAGATGCAGGAGTAGAAAGCATTGCGTAAAATAAAGCTAAGCCAAAGGTGGTAATTTTCCCAGAGTAAAATAGAATTATTAATCCACCAATTATGTTGAGTACCATAGTCATGGTGTAAACTGAAAATAAAACAAAATGCAATTAAATTTGTTTACCCTTAGTAAAAGTAACTGTACTAATAAATTGTTTTTTTTTTGTAGTGTTTTGGTTACTCCTTATAGTCTACAATTTTGACAAACTATTGAAAACTTCATTTTAATTACATAATAACATTTGCACTTAACAAATTATTATTTGTCTATTTGCATTAATTGTAATAATTTTTATTCTTTTCGAATTATTCCTTGTATTTTTCCATATTTTTGTAACAACGATAGTTAGCATTCTTGCAACCCAATTCCGATTTTAAATGTTATTACAGAATCTGTTTGAATTTGCGTCTTTTCCAATATAAGTAAAACAATATTCCAGTCAACAGTGCTAGTATTTATCCAAGGGACAAAATTTAAAAAAGAGGGTTAATTTAGATTTTTCTTTCAAAGATGCCAACAAGTAAAAATAATATCTTAAATGGCTATAAATTAAATTAATCTACTAGATCATTTGCCGTTTATACAAGAATGTTAAAATTTACACGGGCCAGTTGACTTCTGAAAAGCACTAGATTTTGTTAAAAATTATGTAAAAATCAGGGATTGTAACAGTTATGAGGAAATGGGCAAAAAATCAAGTTTAATATTTATTTTACAATTAATATTTTTTTCTCACATATATATTTTAAATGTTCGCTTACAAAATTAGATTTACTTGATAACTATTAGTTATTTTTGTCACATAATAATAGTTCCGCAGTTAGTTTTCTTATTGCATAAGAGTTATTTAAAACAATTCTGTGGGCAATAAATAAAAGTTATCACATTACTATTATTTTGTAAACGTAAAATAAAAAGCAAAATATAACGATTATTATATAAAGCAAAAAATTAAATTTTAAACATTTTTGACGTATTTGACTAATCACCCAAAAAACTAATTATTAATTAATATTTTTTTTAGTCAAAAATTATACAATAAATGAATAAATTACTTTCGGTATTCGACTCAATTTGTCTACATATGTCATTCGAGCAAAATGATACCAAACGAATACGAGTTGCTTCATAACAGTTTTACATAATATAAATTATTATTTCATGCTTACAAGTGCATTACCAGAAAATTGCTATTTATAATTAATTAGTATAAAATTAATTGTGAAGCTGTTTAAGGTACAATATAGTCAAAACATATTTAAAAAGACTTTTGCAACAATCAATTTGGCCTAACTTTGTCATACAAGATATGACTTCAAAGTTGTAACATTTTCTCCTTCAACCATCTAATGCCTTTTTTAATTCCGACTATACGATTCCATAAAACCCTAAATATAAATTATTTACTTGTTCATTTAAATATAATTAGTTTTTTGATATTTCTAATATCAAGGGTTAGTTCATATAAACACGGGCATGCTACACTTACTTAATGTTTAGTTGTTATTTTAAATAATTAGTAGATACTGCTACTACCAGTAAAAATTATAAAACTAGAAATTTTACTTACACATCCATGTGTAGTACAAGTGTTTTACTAGTTTCTGAAACTCTGGCGGAATCTCCAAGTTGAAATCCTGATAAAAACATGGCTTCACACAAAAATTATCCGGTAATGGCGGCCAATTATTCAGTTGAGGAACATTCCCTTGGAGCTGCTGTTCTCTTCTATCTAATTCAGCCGCTTTGCGATCTAATTCTTCTTGACGGCGCTGTAAGAAATTTTTCGTAAATAGTTTATAAATAGTCTTTGTTGCTACTTGTAGGATAGAAACCAGAAAATATAATACAATCTTTCAATTCCCAATAAGTTACAAGCAGATATTACCTATCCTTGCAATCCTTGTGGCTGCAAAGTGCACACATGTTCACTTATTGGTATTGAAAATGAAAGTATTTATGAATTTGAAAAGGATAACCCATATAAAATTTACTTGGCTGCGATTTAGAATAGCAACCCCCATTTTGGGGTTAAAATGGATATGTACGGATAGAGGATGTCCTCCATCAAGATATATATATACATATAGTTGCCGCTGACTTATGGTTTTTGAGATATTTGCATTTAAAGTTCGAAAAATCAACTATTTAAAATGCGTGTTTCTCCAATTTATAATGCATTTTAGACTTATATTTTATACCTTTATATCCACTAACACTTTTCTAATTCGTTTCTAATCATTTATTTTAGATTAAATAGTGCAAAAATAACTTTAATTCCATATCAAACTTTAGTTAAAATCCATTTATTCATAAAATAAGAAAATGGTTGTAATCAAGCAAAAAAATTAATGTTACCATATGTTGTAATGGAATAAAAATAAGAAAAAAGAAAGATTATGACGTCATAACTAAATTCATTATCGTGTGATGAGTAATGTAAAACCTTTCAGAATTCTCATTATCTTGATAAATCCCGGTGTTGGACCGGGCAAAACGGAGTTCAACGCAAAAAAACTGAGCACACCCAGGTGTTGGTCCGACCAAGGGTTATTTTTTTGAAGCGCGACCGAAGGCCGCCAATGCAGAAAGGAGTTCAACGAAAAGAACTGAGCACGCCCAAGTGTTGGTCCTACTGAGAGTTATTTTTTTTGAAGCGCGGCCGAAGGCCGCCAATGCAGAAAGGATTTCTATGCGGAAAACTAATGTGTTATACATATATTTCCTGTCTTTGGGGTATTATTTGTTTTCTTTATATCTTTTGGTTCTTCTGTAAAATATGAACGTAAGGAAGCACTGATTATTATGTAGAATGCAATCTTTTTGTTATTGTATGAACAAAAATAAATAAACACAAGTTGAATGTTGAATAAAAGTTATTTTTACACTATTTAATATAAAATAAATGGTTAGAAACGAATTAGTGAAGTGTTAGTGAATATAAAAGTTAAAAATATAAATATAAAATTCATTATAAATGGGAGAAACACTTATTTTAAATAGTTGAATTTTTGAACTTTAAATGTAAATATCTCAAAAACCATAAATCAGCGGCAAATATATATATATATATATATATATTTTCTTAATCTGGATGACCTCCTCTATTTACCCAAAACCAATATGCATGATTACTTCGAATGTTAAAATACAACTATTGGACTTGTGTTTATTTATCTTAATCTGGATGACCTGCCTCTATGCATGATTACTTCGAATGTTAAAATACAACTATTGGATATGTTTGATTCTAAAATTTACCCAAAACCAATATGCATGATTACTTCGAATGTTAAAATACAACTATTGGATTTGTTTGAGCTAAACTATCAGACTAAATGCGATGCAATTAATTATTGCTATTATAAAACCCAATAACTTGTAATACCGTATCAGGTTGCAAACTTATTGTGTCTAACTTAAAAATCCAATGATTAATCAGCCAGCTTTGCAAGATTGCTTTGTTATCGACAATGCACATATATACATATATGTATTCAGCCTACGCTTTGACACGCTCGAAAAAATCGACATCATGTATGTAGATATATCGGGTGATTTTTTAGAGCTTGATAACTTTTTTTTAAAAAAAAACGCATAAAATTTGCAAAATCTCATCGGTTCTTTATTTGAAAACGTTAGATTGGTTCATGACATTTACTTTTGAAGATAATTTCATTTAAATGTTGACTCATGTGGTTTCAACAAGATGGCGCTACATGCCACACAGCTCGCATGATTCTATGGCCATTTTGAGGGAAAACTTCGGAGAACAATTCATCTCAAGAAATGGACCCGTAAGTTGGCCACCAAGATCATGCGATTTAACGCCTTTAGACTATTTTTTGTGGGGCTACGTCAAGTCTAAAGTCTACAGAAATAAGCCAGCAACTATTCCAGCTTTTGAAGACAACATTTCCGAAGAAATTCGGGCTATTCCGGCCGAAATGCTCGAAAAAGTTGCCCAAAATTGGACTTTCCGAATGGACCACCTAAGACGCAGCCGCGGTCAACATTTAAATGAAATTATCTTCAAAAAGTAAATGTCATGAACCAATCTAACGTTTCAAATAAAGAACCGATGAGATTTTGCAAATTTTATGCGTTTTTTTTTTAAAAAAGTTATCAAGCTCTTAAAAAATCACGAAGAAACGTATGTATGTACTTATGTTCACATATATTTATGTATGTACATATACCGGCCCAGAATAAAATTGTAATATTACAAAAAAATACCTGCAATTCCTCAGTAGTTATTTGAATACTCGTACTTGCAGCAGTAGGAGGGGCGTTTTGCGATAAAGGCTGGACGACTGCTGCATTATTACCAGAGTTTATCTGCAACTTATGTTTACCGTCATCCGAGTCAAATGGGTTATATTCTTCCAATGAATTTTGAATATTAGTTGTTACTCTTGTTGCCTGTTGTATAGCAGGATCGGCAAAAGGATTTTCACCGAAAGGGTCGTCAAAACCAGACATTTCAAATACCTATTCTTGTTTCGTGTATGTTTTACGTATTTTCCATTAGTAACAATGAAAATTTTTTACAATAACTAAAATGCTATGACGGAATACATCGGAATTTATCAAATAATATAGGGTTACACATATGAATTGAAATTTTTGTAAAACCTTAAGGTCCAGGCCCCATGCTGTCTGGCTTTACTTGCTTTCGTTACCTTTTCGTACTTTGAATGTTTGTATGACCAAATAAGCGCTTAGAACGCCGTCAAAAAAATCAGCTGATTCGTAATTGAAATTTAAAAAGAAACAAGGATGTTGAGTAGAAGCATTGAAAATATTTTACGAATTCTTATTCTAGTCATAAAAATTAAATATATAAAACGCCAAATACGCCAACGACGAACGATATTTAGATAGACCGATTCGTTAAAAAAGAATTCAATAAGAGTACCCATATCTTCGCAATGCAGATTATTTATAACCCTATTGTAAGTAAATTATGGTTGTATACCCTTTCTGTTATTTCATGTTCTTTTATCATTTCAAAGATACCTGGCTCACGGTGGCACTCGAAAATTTCATACGCTTGTGCATAGAACTGGACGCAAAACCATGACTGCCAAATACGCATTTTATTGAAAGAATTTAATAAAAATTAGTACTAGATTACTTTAGAGCTGCATACTAGCACAAGAAAATTTACTGCAGGAAATTATCTTGACCATTTCTTAAGCGTTTTTTTATAAGAAGTTCTTACATTTCTTGAGAGCTGGATCCTAATAGCCCTGACAGACGAGCAAAATTAATGCGCCTTAAGCAACGCAAATGCGCATTGCAATTTTATGGTGACAGACAGCTGATAGTAAAATTTGTTTATTTATTAAAAAAAGTGAAATAAAAATTAATAAGAAAAATTATTAATAGAAATTTCGGTATTTTTGGAAAATCAATATAAATTTAACGAAAAAATTCGTTTATTATTATCTAAGGAAAAAGATAATGGAGTGAAATTAAAAGCAATAATTGATTGTAATGCGGAAAAAGTGTGCGAGAAAGTTAAGAATATTGGAAAAATGGGCAGCGAACTGTGCTTTGTTTATTTTCTGTCATCTCAAAAAAATAAACTTTGTTTTTGTTAATATACTTGCACACAATTTAATTAGCAATATAAAACTGCTTACCTCACCTCTGATGCTATAAACGCAAAGGAGGCAGCAGACTTGAAGCGACATCTTTCAAAAAATAGCAAAATCGGCTATTTTTGAGCAGTGTTGCCTACTCAAATTTGGTAAATTATTGATTATTGATGGTACTCTAAAGGCCTAACAATAATGTGAATAAGCTAGCTTAAGCCAGCGTAAGCAACTGTCCGAAAACACACAGATTGTATTTTGCAACTCTAATATACGATACATCAAGTTTCGTGAAGTTTTTTTCAAACGACATTTGCTTAAGAAAAATGCGAAAGTGATCGCATTTTCCCTACGAAATTAGCTGTTTTCGCTTTTTGTCAACAGATGCATCATTTTGAAATTGAAGATGGAGGTTAACGAATGTTTTATACAAAATTTAATTCAAAAAAATAAATGTTTGTACGTCAAACGAGAAGTCTTTTATTTCTATCGCACAAACAAAGAAAAGGAATTTATCGGAATTGTTAAAAGAAACTCTTTCTGTTTATTTCTCTCACTGAATATGACCGAATTCTTTTTTAATTTCTCTAATTTTTGTTAATATGCATATTCCGTCCAAAACAGAAGTAAGCATTTTAATTCTTCTTAAATATTTTAATTTTCTATTCATTTCTGTATTGCAAAACCCAAACGAAATATAAAATCAAAACACAAATTGTTTATTGATATTTTTATCTTCTGCATATAATCATTCAAAAGTCTACCCTCCGTTCCTCATGCATTTGACAGGCTTTTCGATAATTTTTTGACAGTAACATACGACACCGTATGTATATTATAGTTAGGCCTTAAAAGTGGCCACACACGACACGCATATGCGTTCGATCAGTATGAAATCGTTTCGTCATACACCATTTTGCGTTCGTTCTTCAAACAGCGAATATAGTTCGCAATCGAACACATATCGATCGAACGTAGATATGTCTCGTGTATGGCCACCTTAAATTACATTTTGTAAAGATCTGTGCAAATCGTAAATCCGATTGTATAGTGTGCATCAGCTTTATTGAGTATGAAGTAGTATCGATAAAAGAAACTCATCTTTTATCAGTAAATGAATCATACTTATTTGATCATTCGTTTATAAAGAATTAAAGTATATAATATAAATTTCTACATATTTGGTTAACTAGCAGTCTTTGTTTTTAAATAAATTAATAAATTCTCTACTATTTGGTAGTAAGTAATACTCAAGATAGTGGAGTATTTCTTTAAAATGTGTGTGTGTGTTTATAATATTTTAATTGAATATTAATGTTTTGTACACAATGTACACAAATGTATTTCTTAAAGTGAAAAATATTTGTCTAATGGAAAATGTTCGAACCATTTAGGTCGACTGAAGTTTTTTGCATTGTTGGCAGTGACATTTACCTGTTTTAATGAATTTTTGCAAGTCCATATTGACCTGTTTAAAGTTCGAAAATCGTATTGCTGTTTTTGTTTAAAATCATTAGAGAACTAAGTTAATTTTATATGGTACTTGCAATTACTTCTTATTGGTTAAAATCGTTATAAATCCTAATGAAGTTGTTGCAATTATGAAAACATAATATTTTGTTTCATTCTTAAAATTGAACATATATCTACTTTTTTGCAGCTTATTTTGTGTACATTTTTGGGTTTCAATTGTTTTTTTTTTGTCCTTATAATTCTGTCAAGAAGTTTTTTCATTATACTAGTAGGAAAATTTAACTAGGTGAAAAACAATCAATAAAATACTGAATGTTGATTCAAGTTTTCTCCTTATCTTAAAGCTAACTTTGTCAATTAAATTGTATAGCTTTATTTGCTATATATAGTATGTATATAGTTTTAATTTCCAAATATGACCATATGTGCCAGCATGGCCAAATTGCGAATGACTAATTCGACACATGTATATAAACATATTGATGCAAGTACAGTAAGTCAACTAACCATAAACATTAATATATACATATATACATTATTTATATTTCCTAATAAGGTCATAAAAATTATATGTCGTTATGTGAAAATGTGTGGCTACAACCTGAAATACAGAAATAAGTTGTATACACAAATGCCGGTAAATCGTAGCTAGTAAAAAATATGCATTATCGAAAATATTTTAACTGGCATGCAACTTTTTTGTGAGTAAATTCAACATCATTTCAAAAATGTTTTAACGGGCGAAGTTTGTAATTAGCTTGTTTTGAGGACTGCTAAAGCGTAATGAGAGTAGATTTGGCAGATCAAACAAAATTAGTGAAACTCAGCCTGTTTTAAAAATATTTAACTGATTAACAATAATCATTAAAAAAAAACTGATTTTATATAACATAACGCTAAATTGCTAAAAGTTCAATATAAAACTATTAGGATATCAAGAGATCATTCCTTGATTACGTCGACGACAATCAACAATACCCCGGCAAAACTACCTTCAGGCACGGAAGAACATTAATCGCAGTAGTAAAATTAAATACTTCTTCGATTTCCAGTGAGTGGAGTATTTGCAGACTTATTGCAGACGAAGACCTCGAGTTGCCTCGCGAATCTAGAATTACACTTACATAACAAATATAGGACATGCATGCGACAACTCCCCGCTCTTATGGACTCTTTGCATGCAACCCTTTGAAACAGGTTTCCTGGGCCTGTCGTTGAATTGTTTCAATGAAAATTAACTTGTGCCTTGACACCCAAATAGGATCTTAATAAGCGATGTATAAAAAACTAAAATAACATCTGTTGTTCAAGCGAAGGAGGTAATATATTTGTTGTCTAGATACATACACACGGTCATGGACAACTGTCAATGTGTTTTACGTGGGTATCTGCCTACGAAGGCTCAAATCCACGGCGCTATCTATTGCTAGTAGCACATAGATCAAATTAATGCGTTGATCAGCGCCCCAAAGTGTAAGTGCATGCACAACACTACACTCTGGAAGAAAGTAAGGTATGAGTGCCGCCAATCAGTTCGGGTGAAAACCAAAGGAAACACCCTAGCCACCTTGGTCGGGTTCGAGGCCCATCTAAAACCTTTGCCGTACTCTGGGTCCGGCACCCGGCCGCAGTGCGACTCCACATTGGACTATTGCCCTTCCTGCATTTAGGTTTAAACCACAGCCACCACGAATCTCCCCAAAGGGCCAAGACCCAATGAGCAGATTGGAGCGAACTCCAAGGGCAAACTGCTCCCCGTGGTACCATGTTTTGGTCTTTGGTGTGACCTGTAGCTCGCGCTACTGCCAGTCGAGCCCCTAAGAACTCCGAGGAGCTCTTAAGAACCCGGCTGTATGATGTGTTGTCCGTCAAATCCATTTAGTGTTTGTTATATAATCGCAAACCCATTTAAAGAATATGATAGCATCTCAATATAGCACTTTTCTGACATTACACTATGCTGACATTCAATAAACCAGACATGTGAATGTCAGACATAGTGCATTTGGATTTTAGTCGCCTCCTACGACAGGCATGCCTTACCGCGGGACACACGGTCATGGACAGAGAAATGCCACATTTTTCAAATAAATTATTCAAATCAGATTTTAGTTTGATGAAATAAGTACATCACAATAATCAGTTACAGCAGCCGTTTCATGGTTACTTATTTGCTGTTCCTTACCATAAATTATTATAAAAGTTATCCCACTTTATAAAAAATCCTCAAAGCTCTTGCACGTAAAACAACTGAACATGCTTATAGAAACATTATCAGAAAAAGCAAGTGCGATTTTATCAAACCTTCCTCAGAGATTGTGGCTGAAATAATTGGGACATTTGAGTTTAGCGCATCCAGGTTACTCGTACGAAGACGTCTCAATGTTGTTGCCCAAACATAAGAGCACTGCTGAAATTTGCCCAAGAACATTAAATTTTTAAAAGTAGCAATAAGAAGATACGAAACAAGAATGAATCGGAATGGATTCAATATCAAACAATTTGAACATAAGTTAGTAGACAGTTTGTCCCGACAATGCCAATCAATTTTGAAAATTTGTGGACATTTAAAAAAAAATTATTTTCACACAAACGGCCTACTTTGCTAACTCATAATTTTTTTTAAGAACTATTTTCTTTTTAATTGTTTGCACAAAACTTACTCAATTCAATGCTATGCTGATGTAAATTTGTTAGTTTACATAAGTGACCCACTCTTCATCATCCGTTTAAGAATTATATTCTGCTTTTTTTTTGTTTTGTAGATTTTTTTGCTTTAACAATGTCTTCTCGTAAAACCGCTGGTCGTCGCGCTACCACAAAAAAGCGAGCGCAACGCGCCACATCAAATGTGTTCGCTATGTTCGATCAGGCCCAAATTGCCGAGTTTAAGGAAGCTTTTAATATGATCGATCAGAATAGAGACGGTTTCGTTGAAAAAGAGGATTTGCATGATATGTTAGCTTCTCTTGGAAAAAATCCGACAGACGAGTATTTAGAAGCGATGATGAACGAAGCACCTGGACCTATAAATTTCACTATGTTCCTTACCTTATTTGGAGAACGCCTGCAAGGAACAGATCCGGAAGATGTAATAAAAAATGCTTTTGGATGCTTTGATGAGGAAAATAACGGTGTATTACCCGAGGATCGATTGCGCGAACTATTGACCACAATGGGAGATCGTTTCACCGATGAGGATGTAAATAGCTTTTTACTATTATTTATTTGTTTAGTTTTCTAATTAAATTACAATTTTTCTACATTATGCGATTTACATCAATTTTATATTTAATTGAATATAATTGTTTTGTATATCTTCAGGTCGACGAAATGTATCGTGAAGCACCTATCAAACATGGTCTGTTTGATTATATAGAGTTCACCAGAATTCTTAAACACGGTGCCAAAGACAAGGATGAGCAATAAAGCTTGTAAGCAGACTTCCACATTCCTCATAACCGCATATTTGAGCATATAAAATTTACCCAAGTTTTCTTTACATACATATATAATTATTTCATCCATTTCGTGATGACAATAAAGTATAAGGCACGAAAGATTAGAAAAACATAACTTTGTGCATGCAAATTTTTACAAGTATTATATATAAAAACAGTAAAGTGTATTTTTTTGTAATTAAAATTGGTTACATACGTCTTATATATATAAAAATAAGTTGGGTTTTGTCTGTTCGCTATAGCTGACTAAACCGTTGAATGAATTGAAAAATGGCCTGAGCCACTTTCAGGGTAATTCAATAAGGATGGTTGGTAAAAAAAATTCAGAAAATATTCATTTTTAACCGACTTACGAGCGTAAATTCAAAAAAAAATCTTTACTTATAACAGAGAATGTTAAATTTACACAGAGAATGTTATTTAACATTTAGCTCAGCTGTAGCACACTGATAAGGGCGGGAGTTATAGCGTGAATACGAGTAATAACAAAACAACATTTTTTTTTCGATGCGCAAGGCACTAGCAAGACGTTTATTGAAAATTTAATACTTGCTAAAATAAGACACTCTGGGAAGATAGCGATAGCAGTTGCTTCGTTAGGAATTGCTGCAACTCTTCTAAAGAATGGAAAAGGCGAAATCAATATGTTCTATCCAAAAAAATGAGCCTCTTGGTTAATTGCAAGACGCCTCATTGATTATGTGGGATGAATGCTCCATAAACAGAACATTAAAATACCTTAGAAACTCCTTTTCTCTCATGAGCGGGATACCTTTTGTATTTGCTGGAGATTTCCGACAGACTCTTCCTGTGACTAACGGAGGTGCACGAGCAGATATCATCAAAGCATGCTTAATATCGTCGCCCTTATGGACTTTGAAAATATAAAATTGCGGACGAATATGAGAGGTCATCTTCATGGAATCACTGATGGTGATTTTCCACAGCAACTGCTTAAACTTGGGGAAGGAACTTTTTCCACTCCAAATTTAAGACGTAATTGTAATTTTTTTCAGGATGAGTCTCTAGGCCAACTAGTACATATCAAAATAGATCTTTAATCACCTGCAGTAAGTAGTTTTTGACATTCGGTCCTATTCCAGTTGTCGTTTCCAAGTTTTGGTCGTTGTTGAAGGAGTTTTTGCTTCTAAATTCATATCCTTCAAATATATCGTAAAGTCAAACCAAAGTTATCGAAATATATGTAAGTATATAAAAATTATACGCCTTTTTTTGTATGTCCTCACATTACGCCCGAATCTCAGGACGGAAAGACGTGAAAATTTGCACGGGTATTCCTTTAGTCCTGGACAGGGTCCTAACGGTGCAAAATCATATTTATAACTCAAGAACGGCTGAACTGATTTGGTTGAAAATTGGTGATGAGGTAGCTTGGAACTTCGGGACGGGCATAGGCTTATCGTTTTATGTTAAAAGTCGCAACAATTCATAAATAAAAAAAAATTGTATTTCAAAACATAAGCATGTGTTCATTATTCATGTAAGAATCATTCGAACATTTTTTTCTTCAAAAATATAAAATCAAATCACACAAAAAAACGATCAAGTCTGTGTTTTCTTAAGTGTACTATCTGGGTTTTAGCCGTCGATTTTGCAATTACATTTGATGAATGTTAGACAAAACATTTCCGTATGTTTAGAAGCATATACAGCTATGGACACATAAATGGCACAAAGTTTAATTTCATATAAATGCTAAACTTGTTTAAGTTAAAGTTGTTTAAAATGTAAAAATTTCTCATTCAATTTAGTGTTACTGTAGTACAGTTGTACTGTACTGCCCAAATATTCCGTTATGTTTTGCTTTTTGTTTACCGTTATCAATTACGCGTAGTCATTGCTGATTTTCAGTGGACACATAAATGGCACAGATAACTTCGCAGAAGTAGTACTGCCGCAGATTTTAATTTAGGAACATAATTTTTTGTGTTGATGAAAAATAAATATTAATAAGTATTTCAGTGAAAGAAATAATACAAAATGGGATCCGGAAAGCATACTTCAATAGAAGAAAGGGGAATAATTTGGAACATGTATTAAAAAATTATACAACGCAATCAAATCATGTATGGAGAATTCCCAAGTACTTATGTGTCAAAGACAGGATTCGAAAGCCAAGACCACGTAAAACGGATGCGCCTACAGGCGCTACTATAGTAAGAATTGCCAAAAACTATCCATTTAAATAAACACGGCAGTCGGTAAATCCAGCCTCCACGAGGAAACATCCCCAAATGGGTTGAGACTGATCGACTTCGCCGGGTGCGGAAATATGGTTATCTGTAGTACTAGATTCCAGCACAAGAAAATACATCAAGCTACCTGGCTGTCTCCGGATCGAAAATCGACCAACCAGATCGATTATGTTGTGATAGACGGAAGATCAGTCAGAGAACTTAAAACATAGAGAAGGTGCAAATTGAATTCTGTATGATGTTCGATTGGACGGTTAACAGAGCTTATAAAATTGCGACACGGAATTTCACCATTCTCGTTGTTATTTAGCAGAATTGAGCATGTGCAATGGCAGAAATATATGTAAAGCGTCTGAATTCATGCGAGAATGAATAAAGAGAAATGCTTTGAAGAAAAATATGCAAAGTCACACAAAGAATGTAGAGAAGCATTCTCTGAGACACATAAGCGTGATCTTGTATCATATGAACCATTTTTTCAGAAAAATTGTAAAAATTTTAGTTTTTTACAAAATACAAATAAGTGCTATGATGACTGGAAAATTCGTTGGCGAAGTGTATTGCAGCGGGAGGGGACTACTTTCAAATTTGATCACCGTCGCAACTGAAATGAAAGGATAATTCTTCTCTTTTAATAGTATTTTTCTATGTCAAAAAATGGTTAAATCGGACCAATACTTCCCCTAGTCCTCATATAACAGGTGGCGCAAAAATTACCTTCCGATGTTTTTTGAAAAAAGAAAAACTTTTTTAAAAATTTAAAAACTTTGATTCTGCTTATGGATTAGTTTCACTTACGTTTTTTAAATTTTTTTAATCAAGTCAAGAATATAATGTCATGTAAATGGCCGCCGCCACAGTTGTCATTTGAGCCCTTTTCCATCACATTGGCCAGAACTTCCGGCGACAGGTCCTCCCACTCTTGACGGATATTGTCTTTAAGAGCTGCAAGAGTCTGAGGCTTGTTGATATAAGCCCGCGACTTCAAAAAGCCCACAAAAAAAGTCTGGAGCGGACAAATCAGGCGATCTTGCTGGCCAGTGCCAATCGTAAAAACGGGAGATTAGGCGCCGATGAAATGCATCCTTCAGCATATCGATTGTGGCACGCAGTGTAGCGTACCATTGTTTATTTACGTGTATTTCGTATGTGTTAACCACACAAATGTCAAAACAGAACTGACATTAGAGGTCAATCGCAAAATTTATAGCATCTGATCATTTTCTGACTTTTTCGCCACCCTGTACGGAGTGACTTCGTACCGCATAGTGAGTTACCCCCATGAAAATAAGAAAGCGTGTTTTATTATTAACAGTTTATCTTTGTACATAAAATAGATAATTCTTTTACGAAAACTTGCTCTAGCCTCTATATAACTAATATCAGGATTTTCGAACACCCGGCATACTTTACTCAATATGATAGATTTTACCCCTTAAAGAAGTTCCCTGGCTTTGATTCTTGCAAGTTGCAAAAGTATAAAATGTTCGGTTGCACCTGAATTTAGCCCTTCCTTTATTGTTTTAAATATATAATTATTTGAAAGTATGTAATATTCTACAGATAACCATTAACCCTTGTTAACCATTCATACACATATGAATGTTTTTTTTTATTATTTTTATCTTTTATTATAAATATGCAAAAATTATAAAATTCTTCTCACAAGGAAGTGTCTCTTTCAATAATATTTTATATTAGGAATGAGTAATAAAATAAGCATTCAATATAAAGTTATATGAATGCTTCATCGGATATTCTTTTAAGCCTTCTTTTCTTCTTCAATGACTTCCTTCGTTGGTAATGGATTTTTCTCGCACGTTTCAGTGTGTTTCAACTTTTTAGAATCAAAATTTTCAATGCCAGCAATGAGTTGATTCTTTTCCTTTTCTTGATCGATTGCTGAAAATGTTACATCAGATTGTTTGTTATTAATAAATAATAAGTATAAGTAGAATATCAAACACTTGTGTGTTAATTTATGCAATAGTGGAATGTATAAATAAAAAAACTGATTTGTATAAAATAATACTATAAATACTTATAACGCCTTTTTTCGATCAAACCTAATTCTTCTTCTTCTTTATTGACGTAGACACCGCTAGTCACGAAAAAATTAGAAGTTACAAAACTTGTAAGTCTGAAAACGAATAATTATCAAATCTTTACGAAATAAATAAGAATTGCGACCAACACAACTCATTTACGAACACTAAACTAACTACATTTTTCGTAATAAAGCAGCCGCAGCCAACAGAAATTATAAAAGTGCTTTGTTTTAACACATAATTTTGAAGAATTGTTACATAATATAAGAATACTAAACTTGCCTTTACCTGCAACATAATTTGTAACCTATGTGCATATGCAAGTGTTATATGATCAAAAATTGTAATTAAAATATTTTATGAACCACTTAAATAACTTACCTTCCTTATCCGGTAGGGGGTTCTTTTCATTAGTTTCAGTGTGCTTTAAATTTGATGGATCAAAAGTTGCAATGCCAGAAATTAAAGATTGTTGAGTTTTCTCGGCGGCCACATCTAATAAAAGTGGGACAAAGCAGAAACATAATTAATTTTTCGATTATATATTTGTTTATTAATATTTTACCTTCGGCAGTAGGAAGCACAATTTTTTCATGAGTACTAGCATTCTTTAGTTTATCAGTATTAAAGCCTTCAAGTTGACTTTTTAAATTCTCAGCTACTTTTGGGAGGTCTTTAAGTGCAGGCGATGCCATTTTTTAATCTAAAAATATCAAATTATTCGAGTTGTTTAAGTCTTTAATTCATATTTAAAAATATCGTAATAGAGATTTCAGTATTAACTAGTTATATTCCAGTTAACTGTTATTAATTAAAAACCTATATGGCAGTATACTTTCATTTGATTCTATGATGGAAATAAATTGCTAATGATAAAGTTAAGGTCAAGCAAATAGCACACTTGGTCATAAGCAACAATGAGCGCTTATACAATAGACAAAAATCTTGAACTCCCTCTAAAATGGCTTGGTCGCCCAAATAGCACATTTTTAGAAAGTTAAGTTTTGTTTGCATAAAAATTATAAGGAGTGAATTTTTATTCCTAATTAAGGTTGTCTATGATAAAGTGATTTATTTCGAGTGGAAATGGGCAGCGGTAATCACTGTAGTCGGGAAAGACTACTTGAAGACGTTTAAATGAGGCACATTTTAGAGGGAGTTCAAGTTTTTCAAATAATACTAATTATTCGTGAATTTCTATTTGCTATTTTTTTACTTAAATGAATAAATTAATAAACAAGTAATCATATTTCAATCTCTTTTTACTCTTTTAAAGATCTTTGTCATTTATATTAGCGCTTATTGCTTCTTATGAATAAGTGTACTATTTATTTGCGTGACCATGGCTGTATAGTAAATTCCGTTCAATTTTCAAAACTAATTAGCAACTTTTTATTTGAGTTAAATTATATAATTCAGTATTTTTGGCAAACATAATGTCATAAAAAAAGTCTAGGTATAAAACTACCTATTTACAAACTTAGGGCTAAGTAGCGAGTGTTTAAAAGATACATTTTTCTTAATTCGAGATGAAATTTGTAAAAACTAATTATACTGTATATATTTCAACCGAATATTAAAAAAAAATACGATCCACCATACGAATATGTAATCACCGACTGTTATCAGCATCAACTTCGATAATACGTGCAATTGTGTTTTTCTTCATATTAAATATTGATGACTAAGAATAAGTCACTGCATTTATTTTGCCTTTTACAACAAAACACATACCTAATTATGTATGCATATTTAGTATATACGTATCTACATATGCATGCTGATAGATACATACCTTTTACATACATACATATGAATATGGTAAGCAATAAAAGTTTAGTTATATTTATTTTTCAATTTACTTGATATTTCTGTTTTTTTAAATTACAATAAATGTAACAGTAAAATATAATCTTCAAACTGTTAAGCTGCTTAATACCATGATTATTCGATTTCCTTTGTTTCGAAGAACGTCCGTCCTTCTCTTGAGCTCAACGATTTTTTACACTTTATGAGAAAAAAAAACACAACAAAGCATATAATTTAATAGACTGTTTCCGTGGTCCAATTGCAATTCCAATTAAATTCTAATTTCGTCGTGATATATGTACATACATACATTTTTGGTAATACTTTGTTTGCGGCTACATATAGCAGATGTACATTTGTATGTAAATACAAATATTTCATAAAAGTACGCTAACAATATAAATGTATGTATGAAGTTTGAATGTATATAACTCAACCTTTGTAATAAATTTTATAAATGAAAATAAAATAATAAATATATTCACTATAAACGTACATTATATATGTATGTAATTCAAGTTACTTATGTTTATACAAAAGCGTTTGTCATTTTAAAGAGAAACTAAAACGCCGGCAATAACTAATTTCTACCTATTTTAAATTACATGAAATATGCTTAATGTAATTACTTACAAATATAATTCACTTGCTGTTTCAAATACTATGACAAATTTGAACAAGTTGTTAACTTTTTGGCCACTCCTTTATTAAAGATTGATTACTCACGTCTCAATACTCCAACTTCAAATTGTACTTTATGAAGAAATTCAAAAAAAAAAAGCGAAAGCATAAATGGTACTCTTCCTAATGGTAAGGAAACATTCCCCTTCGTCTTATCGGAAAGGCGGCGAAACCCATCACACGCATTTATACAAAACATTTGCATATCTTCTGTGGACATAAGAATTGTATTTGAAATGGAGAGCACTGGCGTCTTTAAAAAGTAATTCTGAAATTACTGTGCTTTTGAAATTTTATTCTCGACAACTTTTCTCTGTGTAGTATAAATTATTAAAATAATTGAATACAGATATAACAAGAAATAACATATAAATTATTTGTATTTTAACCTGTGCTTAGGCAGTTGTTATTGATGACAACTTATTCAGCAAGTTGGGACTAAAACAATGGCATTGAAAAAATATTCTAAATAATAAAAGAATATAAAAAAATATATGTATATAATTTCCGATAACTTATGGTTTTTGAGATATTTGCATTGCATTTAAAGCTCAAAAATTCAACTATTTGAAGTGCGTGTCTCATTTTACACTTGTATTTTTATCTTTTATATTCACTAATACTTCACTAATTCGTTTCTACCCATTTATTTTATATTTAATAGGGCAAAAATAGCTTTTATTTAATATTTAACTTTTGTTCAATTCTTTTTGTTCACACAATAACAAAAGGGTTGCATTCAAACAAATAATCAGTGTTACCTTATCTATATTTTACAAAGGAACCAAAAGAAATTAAATACTACCCCAATGGCAGGAAATAATTTACATATTATTAGTTTCCCGCGTAGATTTTCCTCCTGCTTGGAGGCTTTCGACCGCCATTCAAAGAAATAATCCTGGTCGGTTGAACACAGGGATGCCTTCGGTCTTTTCGCATAGAACTCCCTCTTGCGTTGGCGGTCTAAAAAAATAAGCCTGGTCGGCCCACCACCGAGGCGTCTTCAGTTCTTTCGCGCACAAATCCTTTCTGCGTTGGCGGTGCTTTAAAAACAAAACCCTGGTTGATCCTTGGAATTATCAAATGAAAGGAAATTCTGAAAGATTTTGAGTTACTCATAACACGATAATGAATATTGTATCTTCTTATTCTTCTTCTTTATTGCCTCTGCTTCCCTCGGCGGGTACTCCGTCGAATACTTTCAGAGCTGGAGTGTTTTCGTCCATTCGGGCAACATGACCTAGACAGTAGCCGCTGTCTTTTAATTCGCTGAACTATGTCAATATCGTCATATATCTCATACAGCTAATCGTTCCATCGAATGCGATATTCGCCGTGGCCAACGCGCAAAGGACCATAAAACTTTCGCAGAACAAGGCAAGAGTTACCCTGCGTTGGATTTCCAGGCTGGCATTGTTTCCGGTATTTACGCTGGTTCCAAGATAGACGAAATTATCTACGACTTCAAAGTTATGACTGTCAATAATGACGTGAGAGCCAATACGCGAGTACGACGACTGTTTGTTTGATGATAGGAGCTATTTCGTCTTGCCCTCGTTCACTGCCAGACCCATTTGCTTTGCTTCCTTGTCCAGTCTGGAGAAAGCAGAACTAACGACGCGGGTGTTCAGGCCGATGATATCAATATCATTTGTTGACACACAATACGCTCTATAGAACCTTATACGCGATGTTTAGGAGGCTTATCCCACGCAGATTGTGGGATCTCCCTTTTTGTGGATTGGACAGAGCACACTTAAATTCCAATCGTTGATCATGCTTTCGTCCGACCATATTTTACAAAGAAGCTGATGCATGCTCCTTATCAGTTCTTCGACGCCGTGTTTGAATAGCACGGCCGGCAATCCATCGGCCCCCGCTGCTTTATTGTTTTTCAGACGGGTATTTGCTATTCGAACTTCTTCATGGTCGGGCATCAACGTCTGCTCCATCGTCACCGATTGTGCACAGTATTCTTCGGTCTTGTAGCCTTCTGTTAGCCGCCGCATTTTTTCGTCGTTGTCAAGCTCTTCATACTCACGCATTTCGTCCTCTCTCTTTTTCTGTTTGCAAATGCGGCTCGCTTCCCTCTTCAACTATCGGTATCGGATAGATCTGATCCTGCACGTGTTGTGGTTGATCGTAACGTTGCGAGATAAGCAGTCTGTTTTCTCTCCGCTGCGACACGGCACTCCTCGACGTACCAGCTGTTCTTTTACATTCTCCGAAAACCAATGGTTTCGGTTGCAGCTGTACGTAAGGAGCCATCCCACAGTTCTCTCGTTCTGAGAAGAACAAGAGTGAAAAACTGTCAAATGGCTTGCAAATTGTAAACAGAAAAGTAAACACTTTTGTAAATTCGCAAAATATTATTAATTCTTTCGATTTTAATGAAAAGTTTTAGTGAAGCGATTGAATATTGTTGAGTGAAAAGATTTTAATCATTTCTAAAGAAATATATCGGCCTATTGATAATAAAATTGTCTATTAAGTTGTGATTCAAATGGAGAAGACGTTATACATATATTATAAATTCAGATGTATCAGATTTATGAAATTATGATAAAAGAATTGTGAAATTATTAATTTAGTATTAAATATATCATATCTTTTGCAAAATAACACCCATTTTTTGGCAACTTTTAAAATAATTATAACAACAAGCCACTGCACATTTCATTTTAAAAAATTAATATATTTATGCTAAGAAATTTAAATAAATACAACAGTACACTTACACTGGTTTTCTTCATTTGAACAATTTCCACACATGCTACTCTATTTATTGTGGATGTGCCCAAAACTAATTATGTACATATTTTCTCGCAACAATATTCTAAACATTCCACTGAAATTTTTCCTGCAAAGACGAATGAATTAATATTATTTTGGGAATTTCAAAATTTCTGTTTTTCTGTTTACAATTTGTATGCATTTCTATGCTTTTTCTTCTCAACGCAAAACTGTTACGTCACGAAATTGTTGAGCAATGTATTTGTTTTTGTAAGAATTGTCAAGAGCTAAACCGAAAAAAACTAACTGTAAACTAGTGTCGTAATCTTGTATTCTATCATTCTTGGTAAGTTTGCGATTACATGAAGCAACTTTAGTTGCTAATTCTCGGGCGATTCTCTTTTGCTGTCGCCCATTACCTTCACACGAGCAACTTGTGTTGCGCAACTCTGCTCGAGTTTTTTTCTCATTCTCTTTCACTTTACTTTAACCCATTGTCTACTCTTTACTTTAACCCATTGTCGCTTCTTTTTCCTTATAGGTATTTGGGCCACTTTATCACATACATATATTAATCAGCTCTGTCATTTAAGAAATACATTTTATTTATTAAAACAAAGATATATCACCCTTCTTACTATCGTCTGAATCAATTTCCCCCAGGCTGGCTTCATCCATACATCACACAATATCGTTAATTAATCTCGATTTTTTCTGTCATACTCCATTTTTTAAAATATTTATATTATATTATGTATATTTGTATACATATTTGCAAATTACTTTACTAAAAGATGAAATTAAATTTTTTAAATATATTCAAAATATTAATTTCAAAAAAAGATAATGCAAATGCAACTATGTACTAATACGAAAGAAAGAAATTACGAATGCCGAAAAACGTCGCAGCGAACTGTTACGAATAAGAACACAAAGCGAGTTGCTGAATGACACTGGAAACTCTGGCGCGATTCCCCTCTCCTCGTCGCCCCCTCGCCACTAAACCAAGAGTTGCCGCAACAAAAGTTGCTTCGTGTGATAAGACTCATTCTTGGTATCAGGTTATCTATGAAGAAAAGAATTTGTTCAGCTTCATGTACTGAACACATGGAGAGCGACAGACTTCAAGCGACATCTCTTAAATATTAAAATACACACGTTCCTATGGACATAGTTATTTAGACAGCCGCACGACTACGCGACAGCAGGCTCTCAGTTGTCGCTCTCGCTAATTTAAAAATATTTTTAATGGAGAGAGGAGAGAATGCCACTAATATGTAAAACGTAAAATTATTCAAAGCTCTAACAAACCTGACGATAGCTCTGTTTTATCATTTGTAATAACAATTAATAATTTAAAACAAATAAATTTACCTATTACTTATTTTTTGCTTAAAAAATTTCACTTTGAACAAAATATTAAAATTTCATTGAAGTTAGTATGGTTAGTACGATATTGTGTACATACAAAATGGGCAGCTGTGTTGTTTTGTGTACATGCCGGCCATTGTTATGTCGCTGCCCTCTTACAAATGTTTATGTTCTTGCATTCTTCACGACGCCATTTACAGTTCAATGTCGTACAGTCATGTCGTGTCGCTCTCTAAGTGTTCAGCACATCACGATCGAGTAAACGGTATGGTTCAAATCGTATCATGTCAGTTCATCGCCTTGCGACGATTGATTGAATCGAACGAATATGTAACTGTTGGTAAGCTACGAGTACAGTAAATTTTCTGCTGAATTGATTTGAATAATGTGTGGCAAAACATATATAAAATTTCAATCATTGAAGTATGAGTATGAATCATTTACAGGTGTTTTCTCCTAATGCGAAAAATTCATAATGCGAACATTCATAAGCTGATCGCTAGTGATTCAAAGTTGTTCTCTATAGCTGATTTGTAGACAAACGGTTCGATTCGTGTACATGAATACTCGATTATGAACAAAAATTTATTACTCGTTGCAGATCTCTGATAGATATGTATGTATATTATATCTCATCCGATACAAGGGAAAGCCACATAACGTGACTGGAGTAATGAAGGTAAGTGTATTCATAGCGGATGCGTCTCCCTGGTAAGTAGACTTCTTCTTCGCGGAACCGACAGATACCTTATCGCTGCTATTTTAGCCAGATTGTGATCCTTATCGTTTCCCTCAATACCCTTGCACCAACGGATTTGTTCTGGATTGCAGTACCTTGTAGCTGCAGCATTAAAATTTTCTGTGCACTCCAGTATCATTGCCGATTACATTTAAAGCGATACCTGGAGTGCAGATTGACTGTCATTATAAATAACAATTCGTTCTCTTAAAAGTTTTAAGCAAATTTTTTAACTCTGCCGATATTGATTAATGACTTCCATAAATACATAATTTTATTTTCACGGTGCTTAAATATTAGCGATTAAAAAAATATATGAGAATTAGCGAACAAAAAATTTGTAAATTAACTCAATTTCATTCATTCTAATATCTTTGGTAATTTGAGTAAATTCCTATAATTAGCAAAAACTGTATTGTATAAGCTCCTTGTAATTGTAAATTTCCATTTTTTATGTTAAGCGAGAGGGTTAAAGTCGATTATTAGTATATAAAGAGTGTGGTTATCTCTAAAAAACTTTACTCCATTCGTCGTACTTTTAATTCGAACGTGGTGTGCTCAGATTTTTCTGGTTGTCTTAGAACTTTAAAGCATTTATTGAGTTTTTGTGTTTTGCACGTTTTAGTGTACTGACATTGGCATTTAATACTTCTTAATAAATACTTTGAAAGCTTATTTACGACAGAGAAAACAAAACAACGTAAGTAAAATTATCTTATAAGAATTACATAATGTGGACCGGTATTAGCCGGCGAATATCTGGAATATTCTAATTGGTTTATATTCAAATGTAAAATATGTATACATATGTATATTGTTTATTTAGAAGAAAATATCTTCCATCCATTTGTGCCGCAAGTTGTAATAAAAATTAAAATTTTTAAGCTTGTAATGAAAGTAACAAAAAAAAAAGAAAAGAAATTACATGAGTTGACCTTTGGTAATTTAAAATATATTGAAATTTTAAATGCATTAGTAAATAACATTCATCTAGCTTCAAAAATGGAAAATTCAAATATGGAAATGTTCAAATTATGTTGTGAAATTAGATAGTCATGATTGTAAAAGCACGTGCATATACTTGTTAAACTAGTTGGTCTTAATATATATTATTAGTTTGCGTAAAAATTCTGGCAGAATTTTATATAATTTAAAGTCGGATTTATGGTCAATAAGCCAATACATTAGAGAAATAAAATCATAACTATAAATCCGACTGTCTTAACCTCAAAAAATATTGCTTAGATCTTAATTTTCTAGAAAGATTTATTGAATGTATGTACGTATAATATAATATAATTGGTTTCATAATATTTAGTATAAATTTTATTAATTGAAATAATTTTTGGGCATTTAAATTGGCTGCGATTTAGAAAAGCATCCCCCGATTTCAGGGTTAAAATGGGTATGTAATTAAAGTTATTTTCGGCTGGGATTTAGAATAGCATCCCCGGATTTCGGGAATAAAATGGGTATCACTGGAAAGGTGACGTTGTCCAGATCACGAAAATATATATATATAGTTGCCGCTGGCTTATAGTTTAAAAGATATTTGCATTTAAAGTTGAAAAATTGAAACTTTTACATTGGTAATTTGTATATTGTGAACAACTTTTTCACTTATATTATGCACTTTTCACTTACTAACACTTCACTATATATGTTGTAAATAAAGCTTTATTTTAATTATTTTATTTAGTTACAATTCTCTGCATTTGCACAATAAGAAAAGGGTTGCCATGGTTATTTTTTTTGGAGCGCGGCGCGGAAAAAAACGTCACCTTTCCAGTGATATCCATTTTATCCCCGAAATCCGGGGATGCTATTCTAAATTTTAACCTTATTTTAGCACTATCTAATATAAAATAAATGATTATAAACGAATTAATGAAGTGTTATTGGACATAAAAGTTTAAAATATAACTATAAAATTCATTATAAATGGGCTAAACACGCATTTTAAATAGTTGAATTTTTGAACAAATATTTCAAAATTCAAAAAGCAGCGGCAACTATAGATGTATATTTTCTTAATCTGGAGAACCTCCTCTATCCATACATACCAATTTTAACCCCGAAATCGGATCTGGTGGCACTAGCACTAGACTAGTGCTAGTATGGAGCGCTAAAGAAATCTAGTACTAATTTTTAATACATTTATTCAATAAAATGCGAATATGGCAAGCCTGGTTTTGCGAAGAAACATCAAATCAACAATTGTTTCTTGAAGGAAATTCAAAGTAATCGTTAAATTCATCCCAAAATAGTTAAAACCACTATTATGAAGTATAAGCTTAGTATCAAGCTCTGAAGAAATGTAAAAACTTCATATAAAAAAACGCTTTAGAAACGGTCAAAAAACTTTTCTGTAGTAGTAATTTTTAGCACTTTTTTTTTCAATAAAATGCGAATATGGCAAACCTGGTTTTGCGAAGAAACATCAAATCAACAATTGTTTCTTGAATGAAATTCAAAGTAATCGTTAAATTCAGCCTAAATTAGTTAAAATCATTATTATTAAGTATATTTCATTTTGAAATGTTGTATAAAACTTGCCAATCATAAACAACATTCCTTAAATCGCAATGAAAATATTTATGTTATTACACAAATGCATACATA